>NC_052666.1:3065000-3360000 GCF_016802725.1 Solenopsis invicta
GATGTTGTCAGGAAGACATTTCCTAATGTAACAGAGAAAGAGTTCGAAATAAAATGTAAAGATTGGTTCAGACACGCAAAACACCGAGCTGAAAATGAAAAGTTGCGACAAACTAATTTAGCAAAGGTTAGTCTTTTTATATATCTAAATTGCTCATAGAATATAAACATACAAAATCTATGTTAAACTTCAAACTAAAAAGATTGTGGGTTGCTTTGTTTTAGCAAAATTAACCAAATATCGAAGAAGCCAACTAAGTCAATCTGATATCTTAGCTAACAGATAATCAAACATCTTTTATTCATCTTATTCGTCTTATTTGTCTTATTTTATTATATGTTGGTTTATATAAAATTATTAGGAGTATAAATAAGTTTCCGCCGTTTTTTATCAAAAATTGGGCATTTATTGTGAAAGAACGGTACCTAATGTTTTATTCGAAGTATTGTCCATCGCTAGCCACTACTTTTTCCCATCTTTCTGGCAGCATACGGATACTGCGTCAGAAGAATGCTTCATCTTTTGAAGCTATCCACAAATCGACCCAATTTTTTGTATCTTCATATGATGTGAAGTGTTGCTCAGTCAGGCCATGCGCCATCGATCGAAACAAGTAATAATCAGAAGGAGTAATGTCTGGTGAATACGGCGGGTGGGGTAAAACTTCCCAATTGAGTGTTTCCAGGTAGGTTTTGACCGGCGCCGCACATGTGGACGAGCATTATCATGCAGAAGAATAACTTTGTCCTGTCTGGAGCAGTAGTGGGCACGTTTTTCCTTGAGTACTCGGCTCAATCTCATCAATTGTGTTTGGTACAGAGCCCCAGTAATGGTTTCATTCGGATTGTGCAACTCATAATACACGACACCTAGCTGATCCCACCAAATACACAACATGAGCTTTTTTCCATGAATGTTCGGCTTGGCTGTTGATGTTGAAGCATGGCCAGGTGGTCCCCATGATTTCTTCTTCTTTGGGTTATCGTAGTGGTTATCCATTTTTCATCACCAGTGACTATACAATGCAAAAAACCCTTTCGTTTATGCCTGGCAAGCAGCATTTCACATGTAAAAAATCGGCGTTCAACGTTTCTCGGTTTCAGTTCATATGGAACCTAGTTTCCTTGTTTTTGAATCATTCCCAATGATTTTAAGCGATGTGAAATTGCTGGTTGAGTCACTCCTAATGTAAGTGCAAGTGCTTCTTGCGTTTGGCATGAATCTTCATCTAATAATGTTTCCAACTCCGCGTCTTCGTACACTTTCGGCCTTCCGTTACGTTCTTTGTCTTCGACGTCAAATTCACCGTTCTTAAACTTGTGAAACTACTCACGGCAACTTCTCTCACTTAAGGCAGCCTCACCATATGCTTCTACAAGCAATCGATGCGCCTCGGCTGCAGATTTCTTCAAATTAAAGAAGTAAATCAAAAGCTCCCGCAAATGACGCTTATTCGGCTCAAAACTCGACATTTTCGGACGAAAAAAGATATATGATGCTGATACAAAATCGCTAATATTTTAAGGTTATGTTGTTGCTAGATGTCCAACCTTACCATATAACGTTTTACAACAGACAATTTCAACCATAACATACTAGTGGCGCCATTTTTTGTGAAACGGCGGAAACTTATTTATACTCCTAATATAAAAGTTTACGGTTCTTGGCAAAGGTGCTATTAAGATTAGATTCTGCGAATAGATTTGCATGTGCATGCATAATTGTGCATTTGAGACTTCTGCTTATATATATGTTCCCTTATTACATATATCAATATTATACACATGTATATATAATAAGTTTCTTAATTAAATAAAAGTCACTTTTAAACCAGTCTTAATTGAACCAATCTTCTTTATCAATAACAATCCTATAGTCACTACAGCAAACTGCTGTTATTTATCGTCATTTTGACATCAGAATAATATCAAACATGTCATTTGGTGTTATTTTAATGTCAAAACGATGACAAATAACAATTTGCTATAGAGGATAGATATATGATCAATATTAATACACATGCACTGGATATTTTTGTAAATATCCATTACATATGACAGGGGTGTCTACTGGATATTAAGTAACACATATTCAGTAGATATGTCATGGATGTCTGGTGGATATTCAATCAGATATCTAGTAGATATTCAACAGCTCTCTTTTGGCGGACATTTGGATATCTAAAACATGTCCAGTGACTGTCATTTTGATATTCCTGGATATCCTTAATATCCAGCAAGAATATCCATTATACATCTAATAGATATTATGTTCTGTGTGGATTATTTCTAATAAAAAGTATGGCATTATATAATACTAAATATTAATAATAATTTATTATATAATACTAAAAATAGATAGGTACATAGACAAAATATATTGTTTTATGCAGAGCTAGATCGATGTTTCATTTTTTGTACAGTTGATAATATATATGGTCAAGATTGACGAAATGTGAGAAAAATTTATTTTTCACACATTTTTTCTACATTTTATCGATCCTGACCGTACTATCTCTTCCATTTTTTACACTTTCCACCGATAGAACTAAGAATATATAATAAATTTAAAGTTATATTTATTTTTTACTTTTATTAAACATATAAATCTTCTACTTTATCTCTAGTTTAGTTCTCGTTTTTGTGTTCTTTTAAGCTAGTACTAGATACACGCAAAGATATCATCGATATAATTTTGTATCAAATAATACATTTAATCCCACCAAAATTTGATTCTTTCTATATAGTACACAACTTATTTGCATGTTGCAATTATAGAATACTTTAAAGTATTATGTTTATAATATTGTATATACAATAAGTACATTCTTTCAGAAACAATCGCTGCAAATACTTCCGACACGGTAAACAATATTGGACAAGTAATAAAAATTTGGCTACAACATGCGAGTGATCGAGTAAAACAAAAAGAAAAATAATATTTTAAAATATACATGCGCGCGTGCGCGCACACGCATACTTAATATTATACATATATACATCTCACTATCGCATTTATCTCAAGACCGTCATTTTTTTATGAAAGATTTATATAACTTTTACATCATTAATTCAATTATTTTTCTTAACACTATCATTCACTTTATAAGAATTTGCTCAATAAATAATTTTTTGTTTAAAACATATCTTAGATTATTTTCTTGGAATGCGAGCTTTAACAAAAAGCTTTAAATGTGTCTTACAAAGGTAATTGAATTTAATGTGATACAATGTGTATAATGTAATAAATCTGACATATAAATAAGAATTGCTACTGTGCATTGTTTACGAAATAATCAGCATATTATGTATTAATAGGTGATGAGGTTTAAAATCTAAAAATACAATGTTTAATTTAAATTTCTATAAAAATTGTATTGTATAAAAATAATAAAAAGTAAATAAGGTATTAATATAAAAAATTAGAAAAATCATTAGAGAAGTTTAATGAATATAAGAAAAGCTATGTTTTATACAATTATAGTTTAGAGAATTTAATGTTTTCATAGTTATTATTATCTATAATATTGATTATTAAATAACATAATTTTAAGATCTAATAACTTAATACTTTAGCATTACAAAAAATTAACGAAACGTTATTTTTGAAGTAACGGTAAAGGTAACGCGTTACTTTATAAAATCAGTAACGACTAATGGTAACGAGTAACTTTTTACAAAAAAGTAACGGTAACGCGTTACTTTCTTATGTAACGTTTCCAATCCTGATATACACGTACATACAGGCCCCTGGTGAAACTTTTTCTCAGATTTTGTTCGTATCATTTTTCAGAACATGTGTATAATTTTTTATAAAACGTTATAAAATCTAAAATGTTAAAAAAGTACTTTTTTTAAATTGTGAAATGAGAAATCTCAGAATATTTCAGAATTCACATGAAAAGTTCTAAGAAAAGATGTAGACTTTTTAAGTATTTCTAATTGTATTTTCGAAAAATGTTTCAATTCTTATAAAAATTATGAGAAAACTTTAACTAGGGATGTTTTTGGGAAAAATATGATAAAATATAAAAAATTTTTTATAATTATGGAATCGTTTTAAAAAGTTATAAATTTTTTTATTTTTTGTTGAAAAAAAAATGTATGAAAATATTAGACAATCTAAAAAATTTCACATAATTTCACATGCAATCATTCTGAGAAACTATGAAATTTATTATTTCATATTATTTGGGAAAAGTGTTAAGAAATATTAGATAATCTGAACAATTTTTCAGAATTTATAATAGGATCAGTAGTATATGGTTAGCCATGGGGCGTCAAAACAAATGACGTCACTGGCGCCAGTCTTATCAGTGAAGTGGTGGGGGTAGGGTGACGCGCTAGCAGTAAAAGGGCCAAGTGGAGGGGAGGGTCTGATGAAATTTGGAGCGGGGCGTGGAGGACCTGACCATGGTGGAAGTATTACATGGTGTGTGCAAAATCCGCAAACCACGCCCCTTTTTCGCTTCGGATACCGCTCAGACCCCAGGTGTACCAACTTCGAAAAATTAAATGTTTGATAATATCAGGTTACTACAACTGTTATGATTGCATCTTTGTCGCACTCTGCTATATGTTCGTTGTGTCCTTTTCTCTGAAAGAATTGCAGTTTGTATCGTTTGTAGTACGCGTGATTTCGAGAGAAGTACGTAATTTGAGAGATTTTATGTGAAATTTAGTGAAGATGGTGCGTCGGTGCATCGTAAAATAAATAAGAAGCAATACTTAAAAAATGATGAAAGAAGAAAAAATAAAAAAATGAAAAAATTATTTCCGCAACAAAAACATAATTTTTGCAACAAAAAATAAACATAGACCAACTTTTGGTGACTTAGTTAACGATTTGCGAAAATTTTTAAAGAAAAACTGATCCTGCTTCCTTTAGAGTGAGATTAATCTCAACAAGACTGCATCGACTTTCGTGATAGATGAGCAACCTATACTAGTCAAACTTCCACAAAAATTAATCAAAGTTTGTAAAATATCAATTTTACATTTACTCGCGGCATTTTGTGCGGATCGAGTAAAACGATCGCGGCTTTTCAAGCGGAACGATTTTAAGAATTTTATACATTACTCGCGGCATTTTATGCGGATTGAGTAAAAAAATCGCGACTTTTCAAGCGGAGCGGAAGGAAATCTAGGAAAAGCACTATATACAGGGTGATTCAGAACAACCCATGTGTCCCTGTAAAGACGTGTTCTTGAATCAATTCTGAGACGATTTTTCCTGTACGAAAAATTTGTCCGACACTTACTTTTTGAATAATAAGAGGATAAAGTTAGCGAATCACGGGCCGTGTACACATGGTAGACAAAGGCGGCGTAACTCACCGTCCAACACAGGTAAGCGCCCGCGTCGGACGGTGAGTTGCGCCGCCTTTGTCTACCATGTGTACACGGCCCGTGATTCGCTAACTTTATCCCCTTATTATTCAAAAAGTAAGTATCGGACAAATTTTTCGTATAGGAAAAATCGTCTCAGAATTTATTCAAGAACACGTCTTTACAGGGACACATGGGTCGTTCTGAATCACCCTGTATAGTGCAGTTCGCGGCCTTATGGCGGATCGAACTAATTTGGGAGATAATTATCTGAGAATTCTTTAAAATTAAATTTTTGTATTTGTTTTTTCTTTTTGTATATTGAAAGAGACCTTTAAAGAGTCATTTCATTGAATTTTATGTAATTTTATTTGAAGCCTTTCCAGTTTAATTTATGTTAATATATGAACAAACTTCTTCAATTATTGCAAAATATTAAAAAATATTACTTACATGCAAATCACACTCTTCCTTCTGTTCGAGGCTCTCGTACGATATTCACGTATGCGATAAAAAAAGACCGAGAGAATACAACATGATATGCATGCAACGAAGACAACTACATTCAGTTGTAACAACTTTGTGGAGTTAAATAAGATTGGTACACTTGGGGTCTGAACGGTCAGAAAACAAGCGAGAGGGCAAAGAATTAGAGAGAGATGCTTGCAAACTGCACACACCATGTTACTTCCACCATGGACCTGACGATATCAGGACCGATGGGAGGGGCGTGGAAGACCTGACGATATCAGGAGCGTTTTTATTGGGAAGTAAAGGGGATGGCTCCGGGAGGAATTAGAGTGTGCTTATTGGTTTTCCCCACGGTTGCCCCAGGAGCGGATTGGTTGAAAAACAGGTATTTTGGGAAAAATTTAGCAGCAAATTGGGGAACGGGTAAAAGAGGCCTGAGAAGTCGAAAGGTCTTATCTGGAAATTACGATAGAAAGGACGGAAGCGCCTTTTACGATATACATATGCTTTCAAAGGTATGGTACGTTTAGAGAAAGATAATTATCAAAAGGAAGCACTTTACGATTTTAGCGTTACTACGTACAGGAGATAGAGTCTTGGCATTAGGTAGGTCGAGTGAAAAAATAATTCGGTTTTAAAAGTTACAAAAGAGTATTTATTGAAACATTCAACTTTTTTCATACATCTACGAGTATATTCTTACATTTTTAAGTTACATGATTGAATGGGGTAGCATACAGATGGTTTCATCACGCATTTTCTTTTATTATAAAGAAAAAATTTGTGAAAACTATTATTATTGTTACATTAATCTTACAAACTATTTATTATTATTCTTACATTAATCATACGAAGATTTATACTTTTTAAAAAATGCATGATTAAATATGACGCTGCAAAAGAGTGCGTTTATATCATGAAATTGTACAAATTATGACCCGTGATTTGACAGAATTATATGGACGATTTCGTCGAAGCGCAGTAAAGTTATTTCTAAAAATATTATATTAAAGTACATATCAAGAAAAGTTAAATCCTTAATTTGAGTACGTACATCGCGTTCGATTTCACTATAGTTTCCTTTTAACGTTAGTTTTATGATATCGCGATCTACGTAACTTTTCGGGAGTTTCAATTCTATTTCTTTGATTAAATAGTGAGCGCACTCGTTGACGATATTGCTTAAAGTTTTTAAATGTTCTAAATAAGCATCCACGCACTTCATTACGTTCTCCAGGCCCAGGAAGGTAGTTTTCTGCATCACGATTGCTACGGCATAGAGTTTCCGTTTCTTCATCGGTGGTGCTGAATCTTCGCCCTCCTCGTTGGTATTTTCCGCAGAATCTGACTTTTCTTTCTCCTTGTACGTCAACAATAGCGACTTTGACCCGTAGGATGAGGTAAAGATGACTGAGATATTTTTTATTACTACAGGTTCCGGTTTGAATTTGTTTTTCGCGTTCAAGTAGTCGCTCATAACTCCCATGTTTTCTTGAAATTGCAGCCACGATTCCGCATCAAAATATACTCCGTCAGCGTTGCTCCCGCTTAATTTCACTACAGGCTCAAAGATTCCCTTTTTAGTAGTTTGCAGTCCCACGAGTATCCTTTTCGTATGTGAATTGTTGAGTCCATACGTTGTTGTCAGTAACATGGGAAAGCGTTTGCTTCTCCTCTCGTCGTTATGCATCTCGCTGATATCGGGAATCCCTGTTCGCTTTGCAGAGTTATTACTAGCTTGCTGGTTAGCCATCTTCTTCTTTTTACTTTGTTCTATCGAACGGCGTAACTGATGAAAAGTAACAGGACTAACAGTAATAAAAACACAAGGTTACTCTCTAACGAAGTTAACACTTCGAACGAGGAGACTTGAATGATTTTCAGTACGGGGTATCGTTGACCACGTCGACTCTGTTTGCGACGTTGCAACAATATAGACACGAGTCTGCGCGCGCAGCTAAGAAATTAAAAACATTTTTAAATTTTTCTAAATTTTCTAACAGAAATAATCTTACAGCGATATGATTTAAAATATCACGAGGATATGTCTAATACGACAAAGACGTGAGCGTGCGCACTTACGATAAGTTGTTCGGACATGTGATAACTTGCACTTACTGACTTTTTCTAGATAAATGACTTCCTTCACTTCCGTTATCAAAAATATCATCTTTTGCGGTGAGCGTGATTTTTTCTAGATAGGGAGTCAAAGATTAAACTTTTATCGAGCCTTTCGTTTTATCGACAGGAAAGAATGTCAAAAATATGCTTTTGTTAGAAGAATTTTTAAGGTTTGGCTTTTAGCCTGATTTTTTTCAAATGTCAACTTTTGATAAGAGTATGATTTTTTTCTAATCAAAGAATAGGAAACATTATCTACTATAAGATGAATCTACGAAACGAGGGTTTTGTCTAGCAACAAAACAGAACAGTAGATAGGACTAACTAGAAAAATCAGAATTCGAAAGAAGGCTGAGTTGTCGAGATAAATTCATTTTCTTTTTCCTCGCTTTTGAAATATTTGGAAGATGCAACGTATAAATGTTAAGTTTCACGAAAGCTAAGCGTTAGTTCGGCTTTCGTACTCTCCAGTTATAAGTCGAGAGTTTTTCGTTGTACTACGACAAACGTTGTAAGTGCAATTTTTATTGCGAGTGAAAAAGTGAAAATAGTGAAAAGGTTGCGCGACGATATTGTTAAATTTTTTATCGTGGCGTGTAATTTTAATAATAAAATAGTGAAGGGTCACTATTTTAAGAAGATAGCGCGTGACAATGACGCGTCGAACTACGCATTGTTCGACAAGTTCGCTAAGGAGTGCTCCAGCACATTGCTATGTGTTATGCACAGGCTGGGGCACTGTAATGGCAACGTGACGTTGGAAAATATAATTCGACGTCACGTTGAAACGCGACAACAGAATAAAGCGTTTTTTGAAAATGATGCGGGGGGTCATATAGCTGACTTCTTGCGTCAAAGAGAAGGTAAGTAAATTTGATGTAAATTTAAAATTGAGCGTATTAATGTAAGTGTTTTTAGATATTATTTAATTATATTTATTTTTACAGTTGTAAGACACGTAACCAGGGTTGAGCCGCTACCGCCTCGTCGTGCGGCGCCTCTTGAGCGAAACTACGGGGCGAGACGACGACGCGCAGAAGAGGAGCTTCAAGGTGCCGTAGCAGCCCGTAAGTAACTCTACGTACAGTAAGCATGAGACACACGTCGTCTCGTGGAGAAAATTAAATATTTTCAGTTTTATCAAATATTAAATATAGAAAATTTTCTAGGAAGACCACGAATTGAAATCGCGGACTTAGTTGCGGAGGCACCATCACCTCGATACACCCCCGACGGTGAATCATCAGGTAAATTTAAAAATATCGTGTTATAAAGTTATTGTAATAATAGTAATAATAATAACAATTGTTATTATATATTTAGATGACGACGAGGATACTCGAGATAATTTTGACAGAGTTCCATCCTCAGCCGATGAGGCTATATTTACTCCAGGTAAGTTTTAAAAAATAGACTTGGAGAAACTAACATATAGTTATTTAGCATAATTAATAACAAAAAATATTATTTTTAGTGTAAGCAAACGAGACGGAGGACGAAGAAGAAAGAGAGGAAAGAGCGACGCAGGAGGAGGAAGAGGAGGAAACCGAAAAAGAAGCATTAAGAGAAGATGAGGAGGAGGATACAGACGAAGATGAAGAAGAGGAGGCAGAGGAGGCAGAAGATCAAGAAGAAGAGGAAAATGAAATAGAAGAAGAAGAAGAAGAAGAAAAGCAGGAAGCGATGGAAGATGAGGAAGAAGGAGATGAAGAGGAATCGGATGAAGGGAGGTGAAGTGGAGGATAATGAAGAGGGGGCGGAAATAGAAAATGACGCCGAGGAAAGAGAAGTCAGAGTTGCTTCTCCAAAGTATGATGGTAACTATTATTAATATTATTATTAAATTATTTTTTTTTCGAAGTAATATAAAACAAAATAATTTTAGATGATATACATTATGCCAATACCTTACCATGGAGAGCATAATTAATATCACTGGGCGGGGAAATATCGGGGTAACTTGGTGAGTTAGTTAGTATATTATATCTTTTGTCGGCGTTTTCGCGTATTAGTAAAAAAGAAAAGAAAAAATAAAACAGAATATAAGACAGCAATGATTAATAAAAATATTTCATCTTTCAGTTCAAACTGGCGCTGGACTTGCTGAAGCTGTAATTGGAAGAAACGCTAGTGGGGAAGAATTTCTCCACAATGCTGCGGAGAATGTAGCCGACCAAAGGCCTCAACAGCAGCAACATCGGTCGCAGCAACCACAGTCGCAACATTCTCAGCAACAGGAGCAAGACCCACAATCGCAGCAGCAGCAGTCGCAGCAACAACAACAACATCGGGTTGGTGATAGATTTAATTATATAGAGCTGCAGACGGAAAACGCGCGTAGATTTAGGAATTTTGCTATACTCGGGAGAGAGGCGAGTTTCGCGATACGTCCAGTGCCACATGGTGCCGATACCGTGCGTTGGCTAGAAAACGCGTTCCGCGAAATCCATGCGTACGCGATAAGCTCAAGTGAACCGACGGATTACGTAGGACTATCTTTCAATTCCGAAAGTTTGACACTCGGATCGGCGGGATTGTCGTTTCGCCCGGCGCGCGACTTGACTTACAAGGACATATGGAAACTCGTAAGTTCGGTAGCGCAAAGCAACGGCGGAATTGAAGTCACGGAAACTTTTAACATCAGGGTTTTCAATGTCGCAGTACCGGTGGGGCGTGGAAGGGTATCGAATCCATTGACGCGTGAGGATGTCGTCAAACGATCGATATTGGAAATAGTAAATGACGATAATTTATGCTTTCCTCGTTCACTTGTAGCCGCGCGAATCCACTGCGAACGTGGAAATCTTCGGACGGGGCCGCGTCACGAAATGTGGGAAGCCGTAAGATTCCGACGTTCCTCGCTACAACGCGATTTAGCGTTAAAATTAACGATGAACGCCGGTATCATGATACCGGAGGGATGTGGGATTTACGAAATCCAGCAATTCCAACGGTATCTCGCCGCTGAAAATCTGGCAATAATGGTTTACGGTTTTAAAGATTTCGGACGCGGGGGGAACCTAATCTACGATGGGCGTACGATACTCGCCTCACTAGAACGCGAACCGAATCATTGCTTAAATATTATGTATTATGAGGGTAGACGTCATTATAATACCATTTTAAATTTAAAAGCCGCTGCGGGTTCGCAAGGTGGATATTGCGTAGCGTGTAACGTTGGTTATCGCCCCATCAGAGGGCATCGTTGCTCTAAAAGATGCCCACGCTGCTACGCTATACCCTCGTGTGAACATCACGACGCGGAGAAAGTCAGGTGCGATACGTGTAATCGTACGTTCTTCGGAAATTCATGTTTCGAGCGTCATTGTACCGAAAAATCTTATGAAGGAAAATCAACTGTTTGCCATTCGGTTAAAATTTGTAACAATTGTGAGCGATTTATAAAATCAAGCTCGCGGCACGAATGTAATATCGCCTATTGTAGGATATGTCGTTCTCAGCAACCCGTGAATCATTTGTGTTTTATGCAACCTCTTCGACGCAGAGTCGAAGCTGAAGACCCTGGAGAGGGTACGAGTGCTGCGGCGATACGTGAAGAGGCGCAAAGAAACGCTAATGACCTCGAGGGTGAGAACGACAATGAAGTTAAGGGAGCTGTCGCATTCGTGTTTTACGATTTTGAAACGCGGCAGGACGAGACGTACGAAGGAACCGAGAACGTAAAGTTACACGTTCCGACTCTCTGCGTAGCACAGCAAATTTGCGCTGCTTGCGTGGCTATAGACGACATGACGGTGCGATGTCGCTGGTGCGGAACGCGCGAATTTGTATTTAATATCGACCCGGTAAAGCAGTTTATAGAGTTCGTGACACGGCCAACAAAATATTTTAAAAGTATTATTTGTATCGCTCACAACGCAAAGGCGTTCGACGCGCAATTTATTTTAAAATATCTAGTCGAAAAATCGTTAATAACGGAAAAGCCACGGATAATTCTGAACGGGACGAAGATTATCGTGATGACGATCGGTCATACAAAATTCATCGACAGCGTTAATTATATGCCGATGCGATTATCTGATCTACCTAAAGCTTTCGGACTAAGGGATACGGCAGATAAAGGCATTTTTCCGCATTTATTTAACACTGAGGAGAATCAATCGTATGTCGGTCCATTACCCGAGGCTCGATTTTATTCTCCCGATCAAATGAAACCTGATGAGCGCGAGCGATTTCTTGCATGGCATACGGAAATGACAAATAAAAATGTCATCTTCCACTTCCAGCGCGAGATCGTACGTTATTGTCGAAATGACGTAGATATTTTACGACGTGCTTGTGTAGCTTTCCAAAAAATATTTTTAGAGCGCGGCGGTGTGTGTCCTTTCGAAGAATGCACGACTATCGCTTCCACGTGTATGAAAGTTTTTCGAAAAAACTTTCTTCGCGAGGGGGAAATAGGAATCATCCCGCCGGGCGGATACAGAAACGCCGATAGACAATCGCGCAAAGCTTTACAATGGTTAGTGTGGAAGGAGCGTGAGCTCGGTCATCCCATAAACCATGCCGGGCGAGGTCGCGAGCGTTTAATCGGCGGTAGCTACGTAGACGGATATTACGAGACAAAATTGGGGACTGAAACTCAGCGTTTCGTTCTCCAATTTCACGGGTGCTTCTGGCACGGTTGCCTTACTTGCTTCCAAGTGAATCGTGACAGTAAGTTTTCAACTGCTAACCGCGACGATACGATAGAAACGCGTTACGAACGAACTATCGCAACGACATGGCGTCTTCGCCGGCAAGGATATCAGGTGATTGAAAAATGGGAGTGCGCTTTCGACCGAGAGATGAGGGCAAATAACGAGATGCGTAATTTTCTCGAACATCACCCTATACTAAAATCTGCGCCTCTCGATTCGCATGACGCGTTTTTTGGTGGCCGCACGGAAAATATCGTAACTCGACTCGAAGTAGCGGGGTACACGGAGAAAATACGTTACGTGGACGTGTGTTCTCTGTATCCTTATGTATTAAAACGGGCGTTTTTCCGATCGGCCACCCTGAAATCTATATCGGAGCGGAATGCTCGTCGTTAATCGGCGACGGACCAGGGTATAATTTCTAACCCGGTCGAAGGTCTTGTACGTTGTCGAGTACTCCCACCGCGCAATCTCTTTCACCCGGTACTCCCGTATCGTGTGCGCGGAAAATTGCTGTTTGCGTTGTGCCGGAGTTGCTGCGAAATGTTCTCGCAGTCCGCGTACACTCACGAATATCCTGAATTCGAGGGTAGGGTATCATGCGAATTACGTAAAGCCATCGAGAAAGGTTATCTTGTGAGGCAAGTAAATGAAATTTGGCAATACAAAGTTGCTCGCTACGATCGCAATACACGGCAGGGCGGATTGTTCATCGGATATATAAATTTCTTTTTGCAATTAAAGCAGGAAGCTAGTGGATGGCCGAGCGAATGTGTAGATGACAAGAGTAAAGCACGATACCTTCGTGAATATGAGGAAATCGAAGGTATTACACTCGATAGAAACAACATCTCACGTAATCCTGGCTTGCGCTCGGTCGCGAAGCTCTGTTTAAATTCCTTCTGGGGAAAATTCGGCCAACGATCGAATCTTCCTAGTACCGAGATCGTAGAATCGCCTCAGCATTTCGCAACTTTGCTCACTAGCCCTGAGCACGAAATAACTGACATATTACCAGTCAACGACGAGGTATTGTATGTCTCGTGGCGACTGCGAGAAAAGGCAATCGTAGCTTCTCCGATTACCAACGTTGTGATCGCGGCATACACGACGGCACAAGCTAGGTTAAAATTGTATGATTATTTAGAAAAGTTAAATAGGCGCGTATTATATTGCGATACCGACTCTGTTATATATTTGAGTAGTGGTGATCCAAACGAGTACGAACCATGTACTGGGAATTTTCTGGGCGACATGACGGACGAACTCGAGAGCTACGGCAACGGTAGCTACATCGAGTCGTTTGTGTCGGGAGGCCCAAAATTTTATGCGTATGTGGTTCGTACAGCGGATGGAATCACTCGTGAAACTTGTAAAGTGAAAGGAATAACTTTAAATTATAATAATTCTAGATTTGTAAATTTCCATAGTATAAGAAATTTAATATTAGAAAGAGAAAGGCAAGAGGAAGGAGAAGATGAAGAAAACCGTGGAAGGGAACCCGTGATAAATCTGCGCTTTAATGCAATTCGTCGCAATGCTTTTCACGAAATTGTAACAAGAGAAGAGAGGAAAACATGTTCGGCGGTATTGGTAAAGCGTAGATTTATTAATAATCGTTATTCGGTTCCATACGGTTTTGTCGAATAATCATCTTTTCTTACTCGAGCTTTGTTCTCGCTTAACTTTAAGTTTCGAGTCGTCAATTTTTCCGTCCGCAGCGTATAAGTATCATTGTAAAAATTCTATAAAAACGTATTAATCATAAGTCATTCATTAGTTTTAGCATTGTAAAATATAAAATGTAAATATTTTTACAATATAAAATTAGGACAAAAACGTGCTAAAATAAAAACATTTTAATTAATTTTTCATAAAAAATTTTCTTATACATTTCCAATCCGAATCCTGTTTTGTTTCCCGTGTACTTTTTCCCTTGTTTCTTTTTCGTGAATTATTTTCCCCCTCCCCAGCGGCATCGTCTATCAGCTCATTAAAACGATGCCGACCTAAGCGCTAAGTGAGTGGGATAAGCCTGTATGTACCCCGCGCCGCGGCACGGATCAGCTCGTTGTTGGCCGCGGTTGGCTAACGTACCAGCGGGGGTACGCTCACGCGAGCGCGCGAACGCCGCCGCCGCCGCCGCCGCCGCGTTGATGCGCTTATCTCTGCCTTCGAAATTTTAACTCCGCGAATTATTAATATCGATATTGTCGACGATTAGTATTATTATCAGCATCGACCGCCATTTTTTCTTTTTTGTTTTTGAAGCAGCGCACCGGAATCGAGTCAATCATTTCGCAAAATGGATGTGCGTTGGAAACATCCCTGGACGTCGATTATATGCGGTCCCACCGGGTGTGAGAAAACGATCTTTGTAAAGTCTTTTATCAAATATCTATCGAGCATGTCCGACGTGAGTTTCGAGAGAGTTTTATTTTATTACGCTGAGTGGCAAGAAGCTTATCGACAATTAAAATACGACGTGAGTGTAAGCGAGGCAGAAGAGTCAGCACGGGGATACGACGTTAAAGTGGCGACGACAACAATGACGAAGAAAAATATAATCGAATTTCGCGAGGGATTACCTCGCCCGGAAGATTATTCGAACGATCCGTTTACCCCGAAACTCGTGATAATCGATGACCTTATGAGAGAATCGTCGTCGAGCGACGCGATCGTGGATCTTTTTACCAAAGGAAGTCATCATAAAAATCTCAGCGTCATTCTTATCTCGCAGAATCTTTTTCATCAGGGACGCGGACAACGCGACATATCTCTCAACGCGAATTACATCGTGGTTTTCAAAAATCCTCGCGATCGCGCTCAAATTCGCCATTTAGCGCGACAAGTCTATCCCGATGATCCGAAATTTCTAGAAGAGGCTTATTACGACGCTACTTCGAGACCTCACGGATACTTGTTGCTCGATCTGAAGCAATCGATTCCGGACGAATATCGATTTTGTACGTGCGTCTTTCCCGATGATACTAGACATTACGTTTACGCACCGCGTAGATCGTTTTCCATTGGATAAAAATCGCGTAACGCGGCTCGTGGAGGCCAGTCGCGCTGTTCTCTCACGCGACGAAGGAGGACAACATGAGTTCGGACAGCGTGACGAAAATCGCCAGACGTTCAATCGGAAAGAGAAACGCTTGTCTTCTCGAGGCGCAGTGTTATCTGAACAATAAGCAGCGAATGATCTTTCTTCGAATCGCGGACGATAAATTTATTCATTGTATTTGCGAGTGCGTTTTTAATACACTTAAAGGAAACGTTCCGCTCAAACGACGTGAAAAAGATCGACTGAGTAAATACAAATCGACACTGCGACGTATTGCGACAAAACGCGGAAATTGGAAGGATAAGAGACAACTTTTGGTGCAACGAGGCGGATTTTTACCCTATATCATAGGACCCATATTGTCGGCCTTATTAACTCGAATCATCGGAAGCACGGAATCATAAGAATAAATCGCAATGGAAAGGGCAAAAAAGATGGTTTTAATTTCTACAGAAAATCTTGAGAGAATGCAGCAACAGCAGCAACAACAGAATAAATCGATTGCTGTAGAGCCGAAGGAAAATATCACGACGGAGAACGGTGAAAACAATAATAATAATAATAATAATTCCGTACAAACTCCTGGTACCCTTCTGACACGACTCGATGCGGAAATGAGTCGTATTCTTAATTCACCTTACCCGCGTAACGAGGATGAGAGATGGAAAATGTACAGAGAGGTACTTTGGCGGTATCTTTACTATATCCGAGAAGCGCGAAAACAAAATGCAACCAACGTAACCGAAATTGTCGACAACGAAACACCACTCCTGGAGGAGATCAGCAACAATAGCGACGGCGAATCGACGCTCGTTTCTCACGATATCCCCCGAAAATCGCAAATTTCTGCTAATCTTTCTCATTTATCCGATATCGACAATACCGTGATAAGAAGAGAACATAGCCTTCGATTGCTGAAAAGTGCCGGAAAAATAGTAGAAACTGTCCCGAAATCGTATCGCGCTCAAGCTCGCTTACTGATGAAACATTTGCTCGATAAAGCGGTGCCTGACAGAATTAATTGGAACGAGAATGGAGTCGTGACTATAGATGGCAGCATTGTAAAAGATTCGAATATCAGCGAGCTGATGAACGACATGATGCGAGAAAGAAAAACCGTAAAACCACCAGTAGGAAGAGTTCAGTTTGCTCGATTACTACGCAGCTTAAACACGCGTTCGACACTGGTAGGGAATAAGCGACTGTTAAATGGCACCCTCGCTTTTTCTTCCCCGATTAATGTGAAACATCGGCCTTCGTCAAGTTCCACGCCGATTGCAACGAAAACATATTCAACGAGATCGACAAAACGTCAATCGGAAAAACGCAAGAAGCAGGAACGAGAAGAAGAAAGAGCCCCTGATTACGCATTGTATCTGTCCCCTTACTTTCGTAAAGCCTATCCATATACAAGTTTTATGAAAAACGGGGATTCGCTTCCTGCGCGAAAAAGGCGTTTGCTAGATTGGAATACACTGAAGAAATAATCGATAATGTCGGAACTTGAAAAATTATACTACGATCCCGCGCATTACGCCGGCTTCTCAGCAGTGGAAAATCTGACACGTGCCGCTAAGCCGAATTTCACACGTAACAATGTCGCTCGCTGGCTGGAATCGCAAGATGCGTACTCGCTGCACCGTCCACTGCGCCGAAAGTTTCCTCAACTGCATTACAACGTAACGAATATCGACGATGTGTGGGAAGGCGATTTGATTGAGATGCGAAATCTTAAAAGTTATAATGACGGATATTCTTATATTCTCGTGATTATCGATGTACTCAGTAAATTCGTTTGGGTGGAACCATTACGTGACAAAACGAGCGTATGCGTGACAAAAGCTTTTCAGCGTATACTTGCGAGAAGCAAAGGACGAATACCTATATACTTGCAAACTGACAAGGGTAAAGAATTTGTCGGGCGTGCGACGCAAAAGTTTTTGGAAGAAAACGATATTCGTTTTAGAGTAACGCGCAATCCCGACATCAAAGCAGCCGTCGTCAAACGCTTTAACAGAACGTTAAAGGAACGAATGTGGCGATATTTTACGCATAAAAATACGCGTCGATATATCGATGTTTTGCAGGATATTGTGCGTGCGTACAATCACGCTCGTCATTCGGTCACCAAAATGCAACCAGCGGTTGTAACGAGAGAAAATGCTCGTATCGCGCGTGAAAATATAACTCGACGGTGGAAAGACGTTAACAAAATTAAGAATGCTAAATACCATGCTGGCGATCTCGTCCGCGTCAGTAGAGCGAAAGGCACCTTCGAGAAAGAATACGAGGCGAATTGGACCGAGGAGATATTTCGAATTCATCGTGTTCTTGAATGGCGAAAACCTCGTGTGTACGAATTAAGCGATTTAACGGGGGAGGTCATAGACGGGATCTTTTACGAACAAGAATTAGCTCGAATCGAGAAAAACCTGCAGGAGGAAGAATTTATTGTGGATCGCGTGATAAGGAGTAAAGGACGTGGTGCTAATAAGCAACTGCTAGTTAGCTGGCGCGGATATCCTAGCAAATTCGACTCTTGGATCCCAGCTTCGAGTTTATCGAATCTCCGAGATGACGGCAACGGACCAATTTCACATGATTCTTCCAAGCAATAGCAGTATGCAGTATTTTCCGGAAAATACTACTTCCTCCTTCATCACGGAGTTACCTCAAATTGTAGAATTGCATGGAGAATGGGAAGTTGCACTAAGCGAGATTCAATTTCCCTGTAGTTTTTTTCACGTACGTCAGTTTCCCGAAAATGAGCTCAAATATTTCTTTTCCACAGAAGATATATACGAGATACGCAATGGATCATATGTGTTGCATCATAGAATAATACAGAATGGTATTTACGAGACTATCGAGAATCTTATCCATGAGATTAATGAAGCGTGCCGAGATTCACATTTTGTTTTCGAAATACAAAAAGAGGGTGGTAAACTCGAAATAGGACTTAGCTGCGACGTGGAAAAATGTCGTGTTAATCATTATATTAACTTTTCCGATAATCTTTTTCGAATATTAGGATGCGAAACGGAATTAGGCGTAAAAGATAATTTATATACTTTCGTAAGATTATGATAAACGATTCCGGTGAATGCATGACTTTTTTCAAACTCGGATTTAAAACGGAAAACGGTAATCGAATTTATTATTATCAAAGTAAAGAGCCCTGTAGCCTGTGGCGTGGTATTCCAGATAAGCTGTTCGTTTATTGTGATATTTGTGAATCTTATATAACCGGTGATGTACAAACTCCGCTTCTCCGAATAGTCCCGGTCGAGTCACGCGAAAGTAATTACGCGTACGGAACGAATTAGGTGAAACATTTCTCTTTTCCATTTTATATTCCGTTGCGACAAACGCGTTTCCGCAGAATCGAAATAGATATAAGAGATCAGCTCGGAAAAAAAATACCATTTGAATCGGGAACCTTGACGGTGACATTGAACTTCAGAGGTGCTCGATAATTTACATTAGAATACAGTTAAAATAAACGTAAGTCTGCGATAAACAAAAGAGAGAAAATCAATTTCACCATGAACTATGAGGAATATTACGAGGCGCAAAGCGGAGGTGCCAACGGAAGGGGTGGGGGAATTCCACGGGTTTTTGTCGGCTCGCCCTATCAACGCGGACATGGTATCGGAAGTTTTCTCGGTGGATTATTTAGAAAAATTTTACCTTATCTAAAGAGGGGTGCGCGGGCTGTCGGTAAGGAGGCTTTACGCGCGGGCATCAACGTAATGGAGGATGTCGAGAACCATACCCCGTTGAATGAGGCATTCAAAAATCGCTTCGCGGAATCGGGGAAAAACCTCAAAAGAAAAGCCACAGAAAAAATAAAAGACTTGATGAAAGGATCGGGATATAAAGTATCCGTAACAACTCCGATGCTTCAGTTTCCTCACGGTTACCACGATCCTCGCATTGCTAAGAGAACGTCGCTTTGTAAACGTAATCGTTCAGTCAAAAGAAAATCGAAAAAAAGTGTACGCAGAAAAGGCGCTAAAAAATCGAAGAAGAAGAAAAGTCACGGAATAACTCGAAAAACTAAAAAGTCATCCGGCACGAAACGCCGCAACAGCAAGAAGCGCAGTGTATCCGACATATTCTCGTAATCCACGCACGAATTAGCGTTAGCCATAGTGCGTCGTGATAAGTATGTCTTTCCTTCATACCCATTCGAGCGAGTGTTTGAAGAGTGAACTCGATCTCTTCGCTTTACCGCCTACTCAGACTAGTATCGAGAGTGCTCAATGGATTTATTACAAACCCGTAACATCGCTCGCAGACGACGCACCAATAGAATTTGTTATACCCGGTCATGGAGAAGACTACCTGGATCTCACGCACACTATGCTAAGTCTCCGTATACGTAGAAACGGGAACAAATACCGGCACCGCCGCCGCAGCCGCCGCGGCGCCCAAAGTAGGCCCTGTAAATCAACTGCTGCATTCCATGTTCAATCAAATCGACGTGTATTTCAATCAAAAACTCGTGTCACCTCCAAACAACGCTTACGCTTACCGCGCATACATCGAGGCGTTATTAAATTATGCTTCACCCGCAAAAACTTCCCATCTCACCTCTTGTCTGTGGGACACGGATACTCCAGGTTTCATGGACGAGCCGGTAGATTCGCCAACGAATCAGGCTCTCGTAAGACGCGCTCGTTACATTCAAGGAGGACGCGCGTTGGATCTCATAAGACATCTTCACTGCGACGTTTTTAATCAGGATAAATTCTTAATTAACGGGGTGGAAGTTAGAATGAGACTCGTACGTTCCAAAGATTCGTTTTGTCTAATGGAAACAAATTCCACGTCGAAAATCCGCATTCTAGACGCTAGCCTACTTGTAAGAAGAGCAAAAATAACTCCCGGAATATTACTAGCGCATGCGAGAATGCTGAGTAAAACCACTGCCAAGTATCCCCTTACGAGAGTCGAAGTTAAAACGTTCACGATACACTCTGGTCTCGTGGGAGAATCGTTAGACAATGTGATACTTGGACAGCTACCGAAACGAATAATAGTTGGCTTTGTTGATAACAAAGCGTTTAACGGCGACAGAAAATTAAACCCGTTTAACTTTAAGAATTACGGCATAAATTTCCTTTCGCTCTACGCTGACGGAATGCAGATTCCAAGTAGACCGTTACAGCCGAGCTTTAAGAAAGACGAACCGCTCTACATCAAAGCGTATCACACCCTTTTTTCCGGAACAGGCATACATTTTTTGAACGAGGGAAATTCTATAAGCAGAGACGATTACTCTAACGGATATTACCTCTTCGCTTTTGATCTTACACCCGATCTATCGGCTAATTGTGCTGGGCATTGGAATCTCGTGAAACATGGAAGCTTACGACTAGAAGTGAGATTCGAAAAGGCACTTACCGCGACCGTTAACTGCATCGTGTATGCCGAGTTCGATAATGTTCTAGAAATCGATTCATCTCGGCAAGTCATAGTCGATTTTTCTGGATAGTCTCTTATAACACAGATGGATCAATAACAAGAACATTGTCTGTAAAATGTTCACTCCCCCATCATCTTTATCGTCACCACCATCATTAAACTACCGTATGCCTAAAAGAGAATTCAGTTTGGAACGAGACTCGGACGTAGCCGGTTCGATTAAGAAAGCTTGCGTAAAGTATAAAACTATGGACATAGTCATCGACATTCAAGGTTTTCGCGATGCTGAGGAACAATTTATTCCGAAAGAAGTCGCGGTTGTCGCTGTCAACACTCCAATCATCGGCCAATGGATTATAATACGACCTTGCCCGTTTGACGAGTTGCCTGTAAATTCGAAACGTGAAAACAACTGGCTTACGCGCAATTATCACGGCATCGAGTGGTTCGACGGCGAAGTTAATCTCAAATATTTCAAGCAACATCTACGAGAAATTACTCGACAAGCACGCTACATCTATAGCAGGGGACACGAAAAAGCGCGTTACCTACGCAATCTGCTATCCAGAAACGTATATAATCTGGAAGGCGTTTCTCCGGCCTTCAAAAATTTACCCGATGTCGAGGAGAGTGGTCATCGATGCACGTATCACGGATTTCGCGCAAAAGCAAATTTTCACTGCGCGTTGCGCAATGCTTACAAATTGAAACACTGGTTAATCGAGCAAAATAGTAGTAGCTCGAGCAGTCTTCGTTCCGACGAAAACGACAGCGAAGAAGAAGAAGAAGAAGAAGAAATAACATACAAAACAGCGTCGGCTATAGCCGAAGACGATAAAATAATCCCACTGCCGTCGTATGAATTCCCTCGAAATTTTACATGCGCTGCGCCAATTGAACGCAGAATACACGGGAGTCTATCCAGCCGACAAGCTACCGAAGGTGTGGACGAGGTCGACCGTCATCGTTGCCAACACGGATGATCACAATCAACCTGGCCAACATTGGGTCGCCTTTTACATCGACAAACTTGGAAATGGAACATATTTCGATAGCTACGGATTACCTCCCTCGGATTCTAGATTTCTCCTGCGATTGCGACGAAACTCTATCACGCATCAATGGAACACCACACAGTTACAAGGAGCGCTTTCCCAAACTTGCGGGCAATACTGCTGTGTTTTTTTATATTTCATGTGTAACGGCTATAATCTTAATCAATTTCTCTATTTATTTTCTGTCGAACACACATACAACGACCGACTAATCGCAGAATTATTTCACAAATTTTTTCTTTATAATAAAAGAAAATGCGTGATGAAACCATCTGTATGCTACCCCATTCAATCATGTAACTTAACCCGGCGTCATTGTTGCCGGGTATCTAATACCCGACGCATTTTAAAACGGTCATAACTTTAAAACAAAATGCGCGCGTAAATTGTCCGTTACAGTAGCTGCGGTCATTGACCTCTTTTCGCGTATTCACTTGTGTATTTAGTGTTGCTGCGGCGACGACGGAGTTTACACGTGTATAAAGAGCGCGCGGGTAAGTTATGCCCGGCAACAATGGCTACGTAACATTTATATAGACAGTTTGTTTGTTGTTTTTTATTGTTTATTGATAAATTGCATATCGTTTTTCACAGTTTTATGAACCATGTCTTATGAAAAGGAACAAAGTCGAATCCTAGCCTTGTTTGAAGAAACTAGCGCTAGTGACAATGAACAGTGCAGCTCAGACGACGAGGGTGAAATCGACCATCTTTCAGAGCGAAGTCAAGGCAGTGATACGGAACAAGAATGCAGTGATGATGAGCAAGAAGCAATTGTTTCAACAAGTAATCAGCAGTTTTATATTGGTAAAGACAATTGCACCAAATGGTCTTCGCAACCACCTCGGACCAACGTTCGCACAAGGTCAGAAAACATAATATTACAAAAACCTGGGGTAAAGCTTATTGCGCAAAATGATAAGACTGAAATAGAGTGTTGGAGACGCTTTATAACTAATAATATGCTGGAACAAATACTTTGTCATACTAATGCTAAGATAAAACAGAGACAATTGTCTAACAATAAACAATCGCTTCAGTATTTATTGAAAGAGACAACTATAGACGAACTATTAGCTTTGTATGGCTTGTTATACTTAGCCGGACTAAATCGTTCTAATCGCCAAAACTTGAGTGACTTGTGGAGAACCGATGGTACTGGTGTGGAAATTTTTAGTACTACTATGTCTTTGCAGCGTTTTTACTTTTTACAAAGCTGTTTGCGTTTTGATGATGCAACAACACGCCAAGAGCGGAAGCGACTGGACAATCTGGCTCCAATTAGATCTATTTTTGACGAGTTTGTCTCAAACTGTAAAAATACTTATACTCCCAATGAGTATCTTACAATCGACGAAAAGCTGGAAGCATTTCGCGGCAGGTGTTCATTTCGTCAATATATCCCGAATAAACCTGCGAAATATGGCATTAAAATTTATGCTTTGGTTGATGCAAAAAACTTTTATACTGTCAACCTTGAAATTTATCCCGGTAAGCAGCCTGATGGGCCATTTTTGCAAAGCAATAAAGCTTTCGATGTTGTAGACAGATTAGTGCAGCCTATCTCTAAAAGTAATAGAAATATTACATTTGACAACTGGTTCACGAACGTTCCATTGATAACACATTTGCAACAAAATCATAAACTAACATCTACAGGTACATTACGTAAAAACAAAAAAGAAATCCCACCAAACTTTATAACCACGCAAAGAAAAGAAGTATACAGCACTCAGTTTGCATTCCAAAAAGATATGACGCTTATTTCCTACGTGCCTAAACGGTCTAAAGTGGTGCTGGTATTGTCTTCCCTTCATCATGACCAAAACATTGATCCTGCTAGTGGTGAAAAAAGGAAACCAGAGATAATCACATTCTATAATTCTACGAAAGCTGGCGTCGATGTAGTTGATGAGCTCTGTGCTACCTATGATGTATCTCGAAACTCAAAACGCTGGCCAATGACAGTATTTTATGCGGTCATGAATGTAGCTGCAATAAATAGTGTGATTATTTTTCGTGAAAATAATAACTCGAAAACAAACCGACGTGATTTCCTTAGAAAACTCGGTCTATCAATGCTTGAAGGTCATCTTCGCGTGAGAAAAAATATGGAGAACTTACCGAGAGGCTTACGTAAACGTATTCACGAACAAGTTGGTGAAGTTATGACCTACCCTCCGAATAAAAGTTCAAAAACATACACGAGATGCAAAGACTGTCCTTCTGCCAAAGACAAAAAAACTAGGCATAACTGCAATAAGTGTAACAAGCCTATTTGTATGCAACACATTATTCCATTATGCCAAAGTTGCGTTGATCTCGATATCGAATAAGTCGGTATGTTAGTAATAAATAAGCTTTGTTATATATAGTTCCTGATTTCATGTTTATGTACTAAAGAAAATTTTATGTACTGCTTCTAAATGTTAATTATTTTTTGTTTTTGAATATATTTTTAAGTTACGTTCTAAAAAAATGATCTCAGAATAAGAAGATCTAATTTGATGATAATTTGTTCATTTTATGATAAATAAATGTTTAATTTTTATAAATAATGTTTATAATTACCTATTTCCCTAATATAGAAAACTGATATTGTCATAAGCTTGATTCAGTGTACAATAATGCACATGGGTACAACTTACCCGGCCACAACGGCTAAGTTCTGTTTAGTAGCCACAATGACGCCGGGTTAAAAATGTAAGAATATACTCGTAGATGTATGAAAAAAGAGTTGAATGTTTCAATAAATACTCTGTTGTAACCTTTAAAACCGAATTATTTTTTCACTCGACCTACCTAATGCCAAGACACTATCTCCTGTACGTAGTAACGCTAAAATCGTAAAGTGCTTCCTTTTGATAATTATCTTTCTCTAAACGTACCATACCTTTGAAAGCATATGTATATCGTAAAAGGCGCTTCCGTCCTTTCTATCGTAATTTCCAGATAAGACCTTTCGACTTCTCAGGCCTCTTTTACCCGTTCCCCAATTTGCTGCTAAATTTTTCCCAAAATACCTGTTTTTCAACCAATCCGCTCCTGGGGCAGCCGTGGGGGAAACCAATAAGCACACTCTAATTCCTCCCGGAGCCATCCCCTTTACTTCCCAATAAAAACGCTCCTGATATCGTCAGGTCTTCCCCGCCATCGGTCCTGATATCGTCAGGTCCTCCACGCCCCGCTCCAAATTTCGTCAGACCCTCCCCTCCACTTGGCCCTTTTACTGCTAGCGCGTCACCCTACCTCCACCACTTCACTGATAAGACTGGCGCCAGTGACGTCATTTGTTTTGACGCCCCATGGCTAACCATATACTACTAGGATCGTTCTGATCGAGATATTATATTTTACGTTTCGGTGAAAAAAATGTGAGAAAATTTAAAAAAAATTTTTTATAAGTTCACATAATTACTTACGAATTGTTAACATGAAAAATTATAAGAATTTTATAAAAAAATTATGAGAAAAGTTTTTACTAGGGAAAGCTGTGCATGGTTAGTTATATTAAATTTATTATTAAGATTACTACTTCTATTTATTAATCAAATTAATAAATAAAAGTAGTTAATAGAAACGTAGAAAAAATACCAAGTATATTTAATATCCACACAATTATTATCACAACTTTTTAATACTTTTAATCCTTTGAATTTAAATATTATCTTTGAAGTACTTTTATTTTAAAGAACTTCAGAAATAATATAACAAACCATGCACAGCAGACTAATATTTTTTTATATTTTTTTTCAACAAAAAATAAAAAATTTATAACTTTTAAAAACGATTCCATAATTATAAAAAATTTTTTATATTTTATCATATTTTTCCCGAAAACATCCCTGGTTAAAGTTTTTCTTGTATTTTTTATACGAATTGGAACATTTTTTGAAAATACTTACAATTAGAAATACTTAAAAAGTCTACATCTTTTCTTAGAACTTTTTATACATGTGAATTCTGAAATATTCTAAGATTTCTTATTTCACAATTTAAAAAAAATACTTTTTTAACTTTTTAGATTTTATAACGTTTTATAAAAAATTATACACATGTTCTGAAAAATTATACGAAAAAGATCTGAGAAAAAGTTTTACCAGGGGCCTGTACGTGTAACTCGATCCTGTGCCAAAGCATCTGCCGTCTAAGGAGCGTTTAGTGAACTACAAGTCGGTAAGTCAACTCCTACGGTAAAACGTGGGAACAACCATTATCATACACCCTGTATATGACTATAAAAGAACAATAAACATATATTAACAAGTAATAATCATCTATATTTATTTAAAATTATGTTATAAAGAATTGTGTAATTACTTTAAATAATATTTTATATTTTATAAAAATAATTAAAAGGTTCGATTTTTGATGGATCAAACGGCAATTTTTTGTCGAATCAATTCTTAAGTCTCCGCTTTGAATTGATTTGAAAAACCGATTTTTTTGAAAAAATCAGCCATCCCTAGTATGTAGTGCCGCGTGATACTGTCATAAGAACTAAATCAAAAAGAATTTTATTTTCGTTGATCTCGTCATATATTACAAAATTAGTTAGTCCGGTGTCAATAAAAGAATGCGATACAACAAAGAGTGGTGTCCAGTCAAGATTGATAAGGCGTTTTCAGAATCAAAAAACGTCTTACCTCGTATGATGGGAATATGTTATTTATTTGCTGGAATTGATTTCTACGACCTTGGAAGTCATAATTCATAAAGGTGCGATTTCACGAACCGCTCGAATCAGCCGTTTCGAGCGAGAAATTTGTCGCTCTTACTTTAGCGGCTAAAATTTTTGTAGATGGAACAGTTCCAACTACAAGCGTTTGACGCTGAAACGCTCTGCGATGTGAACAGTGCTACCGCGAAGTCGATATCGCAATACATAACCTTCATTTCGGTTTGTTTCTTTAATAAGCGTCATGTAACCTAAGATCCGAATTCATAGTCGTTTCTTAATTTCAGAATAAGTTTGAGAACGTTTATGAATTCGGATCTATACAACAGATTCACAACGCTTTTTTTTTTAAAGTTAGTTGGAAACCATTCGTCGAACATGTATCATTTGGAAAAACCTTTACAACAATCTACAAACGAAAATGTAGAAGTAAGTATTTTTATATGTATATAATATATCCTTCTGCAGCATGAAATAATTGTTTCCTTATTGTTTCCAATTGTGATTAATGTGTCTCAGATAAATATAGTTGCAACTTGTGGGTTATGTGAAACCATATGCGACATGAATGAGGTAGGTAATCACATGTGCCTTCAAGGCTTCGATAAGTGGCCACTTGGATAAAAACAATTATTTTTATCTAATATGTAGTAAGTAAAATTCGAATTGATTATTATCTTATTTAAAAGCATTTCTTATAATATTTTATAATAATTTGTAGCAGATGGAACTATATTAAGGCGTAGTTTAGTTAACGATTCAGAAATTATAGTTCAAGAAGATTTGGAATCAACGAATAAAAGAAAAAACATAAGAAAAAAGTTAAATATCGCAGAAAAGGAGAATTTGCTGCAAATCGAGGAACAATTAATTTTAGAAGTTCATGCACGCGAAGCTTTGTGGAATTCACAAATTGATTTATCTTGTCGCATCAGAAAAGCGGTTGCACAATTATGGAAAGAAGTTTCCGAAGCCTTAAATGGTAATTCAAATTGGCAATTCAGTTAAAATAATGAAATTATTATAAGAATAATATCAAACTGAGATTTCATTAATAAAATCGTTAATGAGATACAATGTTTTCTAGGCAAACTGTCAGATATCGAGGCTAAAACCAAGTTCAAATCACTGCATGATACATACAGAAGAATTATTAGTAGTGAATCATTAGCGAGTGGATCCGAAAGACCCGCTAAGAAAAGCAAGTGGCAACATTACGATAATTTATCATTTTTGCGTGATTCTTGTTTGCAAAAAACGTATGTTATTACATTCTTCCAGAGCAATATAAAAATGTCAACATTTTTCAATTTTCAACAGCAAAATATTTATACATTTTAAATATGTAACACTGTTTTACAAATGTTAACAGAACCAAATCAAATGTGTCAATAAACACGGAAGATTCAACAGATACTAATTTTGAAGATGCAGAAGAATCAATTGACATTACTATTGAAGATTGGAAACAAAATAGATAGCAAAGTATGTGTCATCTAATTTTCTATCTATTCAATCTTTTTTTTTTTTTTTTTTTTTAATATGTAATGTATATACATATATATTATATTTTATATTATACATTTTTTAGAACGCAATAGGAAAGGCAAGAATAAAAAGGGAGACAATTCTACAGCAATTAATAGAATTGCTGATGCTTTTTGCCAAAGAAATATGCAGCCACCGATTACTTTGCCTGCTCCTCCACAAGACGATGATGTGGACGCAATTGTGTCTGTAGTTGAGAGACGATTAAGGAAACTTCCACCACAAGTGTTAGATGATGCAGCACAAAGAATTTTTCAGTTTACTTACGATCTCGTAAAAGATTTATCAAATACTTAGTAATTATTACTTAAAGTTTTTGTTTTGAAAAGTTTAAAGCACAAAGTTTTATTTAATGTTTGTTTTTAAATGCTTTAATTATGTTAAGCATGTCTTATTTTATACTTTTGTACTTTATACTATTAAATTACGAGTTATATACGAGTTATGTATTACAAGAATAAAAAGTTGGTATTTAAAAAAACTAAACGTTTTATCGAAGTCATTTATTTTAACATTTATAGAAAATGAATAATATAAAAAGAATATGAAACATACATTTGGGTCTACATAGAATCTTTTTTTTTTATAAAATAAGCTAATAAAATAAAAACTAATTAAAAATGAACTAAGAAAATCCTATTAAATTTTTTATATGTACTAACAAATTACTTTGTGTATTTTACAATTAAACATAATCATCTTGCCATGGTACAGATCCGTCATTATTAAAATATTCGCTAAAATTTTCTCGCACTTCCATACTTTTCTGAGTACTCATATATGCCCCTGCTCTTTGTACCTCACGATAAGCAGAACCGTTTTCAACAACCATTCTCCAAGAACCAGGTGTAAAACCATTAGGACCATCATGATCGATCATACTTGTATTCATTTTTGTTTATGTCCTGTTTTCGTAACCAATTATGCAAACACACAATGCTTTGCACAATTCTTTCAACAGTTTCTACTTTGCCAATTATTGGCTTTCTCAGTATTCGCCATTGACAGGCAAGAATACCAAATGTATTTTCAATCACTCGTCTGGCACGACTTAGTCGATAATTGAATATATTTTTTTCTTTAGTCAGCCCGCCCCTTCCTGAGTATGGTCGAAGCAAATATTCTTTTAAAGGAAATGCTTCATCTCCAACAAGGCAATACGGCAATTTGGGACCATTTCTAGAAATATCCTCTGCTTCTGGTACGTTCATTTTATTTTGTTCAAATTTTTTGCCAAATTGGTATTCTTTAAAAATTCCACCATCGCTGCGTCTACCATAGGCTCCAATGTCAACAAATGTAAACATATAGTTAGCATCGCATACTGCCATTAAAACGATACTATGGCTGTGTTTATAATTGTAATACATGGAACCAGCATTATTAGGGCACTGAAAAAGTATATTATAATAACAATGAAATATATATTTATATATTGTATATATGACAATATTGTTGAAATAAATACTTGAATAACAATGTGTTTTCCATCAATAGCACCGATACAGTGAGGGAAATCGCATCGTTGATCAAAGTCTGCTGCAATATTTTTTCAATCTTTTTTCGATAAAGAAGGTGGAAGGACAATTGGGCATAACTCATTCCAAATTACTTCGCATGTTTCAGATATAATATTGCTTACTGTTGTACATCCTAATAAGTATTGATAAGATATTGACACCATCGAGTCGCCAGAAGCCAAATATCTGTAATGTATGTAATATTAAAACAGTTGTAAATATAATAAAGTTTTTAAATAAAAATATATATATTTTTCAAATATATTTGTATATATTTCTATATATCTATCATTTTGCATTGTTTTGTGTGCCAGTTTCATATTTCTGTAAGCTTAAACAATTAATTAATAAAATGTACCTTAAAGTTAAACATAAACGTTCTTCAGCATTAACAGGCTTTCTTAAAAATGTCTGTTTATGAAGTTTTGGAGCAACTATTTGTAATAATTCCCCACACAGCACAAATGTCTGTTTGTCGACTAATAGTCGACTTTTTTCAGCCGACTTAAAGTCAGCTTTTAAAGTCGACATTTAGTCGACTATTTCTAGGATGGATTTTTGTCGACTTCAAATTGTCGACTTTAAGTCGACTTCGAAAGTCAAAAGTTGACGCGTAGTGCGCGCCATATGCGATCGCCGCGATTTCGTCATCCTTTTGTCTGTGTGTGTGCATCAGTGTGCCCGGTGTGCCTTAGCGTGCAAGTGTGCGCTTCAGCTTTCTTAATTGTGCAATATATCAAAGGTAATGTCTTTTTTTCTTAATTAATAAAGCGCGTATTAAAGAATGTATATATATATATATATATATATATATATATATATGCAAATTTTATATGTAACAATTTGTGACATATAGAATTACATAGAATGATGCATAAGTGAGGTTAGGATATCATCCTCATTCTTCTCTTCTATTAAATTTTCGTGTATCTGTTTTTAACAGTATTTTTGTTTTCAGCTTATATTGTGCAAAACACAATTAGAGACTTTTCTATCACAGCAGAAGCATTAATTGTGAATCAATATTATAAGACGAGACGTTAAGCTGGCGAATTTTGAAGCAGCCATAATACATGATCAAGGTAACTTTTACATGACTTTCTATAATTTTTAATTGAAATAATTAAAAAACACAATGTAAACGAAGTGCCTTAACGGTCATAATTAGGTCTTAATGTTAATATTTATTGTGTGATTTTATATTATATACATTTTCAAGAGTTCACTAAACTTCACGCCAGGGGAAAAATCTATTCAGTGCACAGTTTAATGAACTTGAAAAGGTATATAAAATCACATAAATATTAACACTAACAAGGAAATCCGGCAGTATGTAATCGTCGATTTTATTAAAATTTTAATATAAAACGTAATGGGTATGATAGTATTCATTGAAACATTTATTACAGTAAAGCCACAGGTACCATTATATTCAGGCATTCTCAAGAAAATAAAGATTAAATATTTCCAGCACCTATATAGTATCGTTATGAAAAGATGATTGTTGAGTCAATGGTGTAGCGTTAAAACGTTGATTATTACGCTCGGGGTTCCAAGTTCTATCCCCGAGGACATTTTTTTCATTAAAATCTTATATTTTTTAATTGTTATATACAATTTTTAAATTACTTTTAATTTATATTTAATATAAAATTTTATTTTTAAAAAATCGCAGAATTTAAAGATGCTCTTCTATTCTTAATTAAATTAAAATTTTTTATTAACACAAAACATATATTTGCTTTACTGTGACAAATGTTTGAGTGAATACCACACACCCATAAAATGTTATTAAAATCGGTAATCAGACTGCCAGGTTTCCCTTGTTAGATCTAGCTATGACCGTTAAAGGCACTTCATTTATATTGTGTTTTCACATTGTTGGTCGAATTAATTCTTGATAAATCGATTGTCCATCTGTTCTATTTCGTATATTTCACGTTTCTGTAAATGAACAATTATTTTAATTTAATATTTTCATTTTTAATTACCATAAATATTTCGTCATAAAAATAAACGTTATGCATATACATAAAAATTCCCTTTTACTAAACATACAATAATTCAACAAACACATTTATTTAAAAGTTTATGCAACATGAAATAAAATAATAATCGAATATTCATTAGTTGATTCTTATTTCAAGACTATCTTAAATAATACATTAAGATGTTTATACATGCATACATACATACATACATACATACATACATACATACATACACATATATATACATATATATATATATCATACATATCATACATATATATATATATATATATATATATATATATATAGTTATTATTTCAGATTAGTTAATGACATCTTAAGATGGTACTTAAGACGGTCTTAAATATAAGAATTGGTTATGAATACTGGCCTAAAAATACGTATTTCATATCTGCAAAATGAGGTTAAGATAGAATAGATACTATTCACAAATGTAATTCTTAAAAATAGGAGTTATATGTACATGTATATATGTACACACACGCATATACACATACGTTGTATATATTTCTTATTTTTAAGAATTATAATTAATGCAAGTACAATTTATATGTAATATATATAATATAAATACTATATATGTATATATATATATATATATATATATATATATATATATATATATATATATATATATACACAGGGTGTTTAAAAAAAAGAGTCACATTTTGATAGCAGGTAGTATTGATCAAAACAAGAAGAAAAGGTATAATTAACATGGGTCCTAAGACTAATATCTTCAAAGATACAAGCTATTTTGTTATTTAAGCTCTTTGTCATTTTCTTCTTAGTCATGTCATTTTTAGAATGTAATAAACAAAGGATAAATGATTACATTTCATATTAAAATAAAAACTGTTTCTTTATCTCTCTTTGCTTTTTAAGACACCTAGAAAAAGATATCCCCATTGTACTTCTCTCTCCCCTACTCCTTTGTTCATTACATTCTAAAGATGACACGACTAATAAGAAAATGATAAAGAGCTCAAATAACAAAATAGTTTGTATCTTTGAATATTAGTCTTAGGACCTATGTTAATTAGACCTTTTCTTCTTGTTGTGAGCAGTACTATCTGCTATCAAAATATGTAACCCTTTTTTTTTAAACACCCTGTATAAAAGTCAGTAACATTATATCCATGTTAAAATTTCGCACTCAGCAATATAAATATAACACTATTGTTATATTGATCAGTGTCGATTGGAGTGTAGCTTAAAAATATTGTAATAATTTTTATATTAATAAAAAAGAATTTGTTGAGTTATTAAATATTGTATTGTAGTTTTTACAATATGTGATTGAACTTTTCGGCGTAAAATGTAAACTTCTTGCAAACTATTTTTTTATTTCATTTTTAAATGTTTCTTTTTTATGTATAGAAAATGTATCAATATTTTATTATTTAATGTAAGCAAATATTTGTTTTTTTTTAAAAACTTGGTGTAACACTTTTGTAATATAACATCACTTTGGCAGAATGTGTGTGTGATTACAGGAATCATATATAAAAAAAATTGATTTTGTTTTTGAGACTAATTCTATTTCTAAGAAAGGCTATGATTTTTACATTATATTGAAAGATACTTTTTTTCCAAAACTGGTTTTTGCTATATTATTCGTCTATGTTTATATCTTGTAGCTGTTATGTGAAAACTTTTGTATAAAAAAATGAAATATTTTAGTCAAAATAATCCACCTTATGTAATATTGCAATAATGAAATAAAATAATTAAATAATTAAATAAAATATTGAAATAAAATAATAACCAAATTAAATATTTGCGTTACTATGTAATAATTTATTATTAACAGATGCCTAAAAGATTCCGAGAATTATGTTTACGTCAAAAATATCGGCGCCTTGAAGCTTATGCAAGACATGAACGGCAATCAATTATACATAGACCTATCAATACAAAAATCAATTTAGAAACGCGAGATCATAAAAATGTTTCTCCAAGACAGTGTACTATTAGGTATGACTCTTGTACAGATAACGAAGATAATCTCAATATACCTTCTATCGATGTTCCACATTTTGAGCACGTAATTGTTGAACCGGGAAATGAAAAGAATGGCGAAGACAAGATTAATGAAATTCCACTTTCAAATTGGTTATGTTCTTGAAAAGTAAAACATAACATTACTCACATTGCCTTGTCAGAACTATTAAATAAATTGTATACATGTGGGCATACTGAACTACCAAAAGATGCAAGAACGCTTTTAAATACGCCGAGAAATAGCATCGTAGAGGTATCAGCAGATAATAAAAGTTTTTTTCATTACGGTTTGGAAAAAGCAATAATTGAACAATTGACGCGCACAAGGGTGGTGAATATGGAAAATGAAATAATTTTGATAGATTTGAATATAGATGGACTTCCAATATCAAAAAGCAGTAAAAGTCAAATTTGGCCAATATTGGGTAAAATTTATGGCGACAAGGCATTTTCGCCGTTTGTAATTAGTGCTTATCATGGATATTCAAAACCACCTTCAATACGAAACTTTTTAATACCTTTTTGCCAAGAATATAATACTCTCCAGAATACTGGACTCATTTTTTGTGAGAGAAGATACACTGTACGAATTAGAAGTGTCATTTGCGATAGTCCTGCAAGAGCATTTGTAACTTGCACAAAAGCACATAACGGATTCTTTGGATGTGGAAAGTGTATGCAAGAAGGCACATATTCCAATCATCATATGTTATTTTTGGACTCTACTGCACCTCTTCGAACGGACAAAAATAGAGCACAAGAAGAGCATCATACTGGTGTATCTCCCTTTGAGTTAATACAATTGCCAATGGTTTCACAGTTCCCGTTAGATTATATGCATTTGATATGTTTAGGAGTCATGAAAAAATTACTGCAGTTATGGATAAATGGTTATCAAACATCAAGATTAAGTGGACGAAAACTTACGGTATTGACAGAAAAATTAATTGCAATGTCAAAGCGGGTACCGAAGGAGTTTGCTCGAAAACCACGTTCTTTGGATGAATTGAGTCGTTGGAAAGCAACAGAATTGCGAGAATTTTTACTCTACTTTGGACCTGTCGTGCTGTTAAATATTTTGCCTAAAGATAACTTACTGCATTTCAATGCATTGAATTGTGCAATACGGATATTGTGTCATCCAAGGGATTGCTTCCGTAATAATAAATATAGCAGAGATCTATTGATTACATTTGTAGAGACATTTAAGCAATTGTATGGCGACGAAGCTATAATTTATAATGTACATAATTTGGTTCATATAAACGAAGACGTATTAATGTTTGGACCTGTTGGGAATATAGAGTATAATACATTTATATTGTACACTGGGCGTTCGTTTAAACGGTATGGCAGTTGGAATGAACTCATCCCCCCTCCCTGGTTATGAATGAGCGTTGTGTGGGATGAGCGTTGTGAGAGAAAAACCCCTCACTCTGGTTTAAGCCTTTGAGGCAAACGGCACACATAGTTAAATAAGTTACGTGTAAGATGGAAATAAATGATATTAATCAATAAAGTCCTCTTTTTATAATCACCAATCTTAACATGGTAGCAGAGCGTGGTTTGTTTGCTTGGGTGATTTAAGTGGTGAAAAGTGTTGGACACGTGAATTTCACTAAGTGAAGAGACGCTCGAGACGAGCACGTGGTACATTCCGAACACGAAGGAACGTTCGAGAATAAAGAAGACAAAATGGAGAAAAAGGAGATTATGATACCAGTATTCGACGGAGAGGACTATAGTATGTGGAAGAAGAGAATAACGATGTTCCTTAAATTGAAAAAGTGCCAAGAAGTAATTACCAGAGCAAGAGTCGCAACAGATAGTGAAGACTGGGATGAAAACGATTTAAAGGCAATAAATCTGATTTATGGTGCGATATCGAATAAACAACTAGAATTTGTTTGTTAAGAAACTACAGCACATGGAATTATAAAGAGACTAGACGAAATGTATTTGAAGGAATCTACAGCGTTACAAATTGTGTGCAGAAACAAACTGGAGAAGATGAAATTAGAAAAGTACAGTGATACAGCAACATTCTTCAGTGATTTTGAGAAGTCAGTCAATGAATTAAGAAGCGCTGGAGCCAAGATCAGCGAAAAGGAAAAACTGAATTATATGCTAAACACGTTGCCGAGCCAATACAGTTACATTGGCGATTTAATCGACATGTTAAGGGAAGAGGATCAAACAGCAGCATACGTCAAAAATAAAATCCAGATTGCCGAAATGAAGAATAACGATCATGGTGAAAGAGATGAAAGAAGATCAAATGTATTCACAGCGAAGAAGGATCAAAAGGGAATGTTTCAAGTGTGGCAAAACCGGGCATTTCGCACGAGAGTGCCAAGATGGCGGCCAAGCGGGGTACAACTAAGGAACATGGCGAGGTTCAACACGTGGTCGCGCACGAGGCAGAGGCGGAAGAGGCAACTACATCAGAGGACGCGGTAACTTCCGTCAGCAAGGAGCCACCACCAGTGAGCAGAGCAGCGCATGGATAGCCATGGCACACGAGGCGCAGAGTGGCTACAGTAAAGATAAGTTAGATAATGAAATCCAATGGTTATTAGATAGCGGATGTACTGACCATATAATTAATAATGAGAATTATTTCGAGAAAAGTATTGTACTTAAAGAGCCAGTCAATATTTACTTAGGAGATAATAGATATATAAAAGCAACGAAAATCGGGAACGTAGTAAGTTACTTTGACGCGTTTGGTAAACGGAATGAAGTAAATATGAGTAATGTTTTTTATGCCAAAGAGATGAATACAAATTTAATTAGTTTTGGAAAATTAACGGATAAAAATACGATTATTTCAAAAGGAAATATTGCAAAAATTGTTGATGAGAATAATAAATTAATAGCAGTAGCTTTCAAAGAAAAACAGGTTTACAGAATGACAAGTAAATTAAAAACCAAGGAGATTAGTGTAAACAGTGCCGCACGAAACAATAACATGAGTCAAAAGGAAAGGTGGCATAGAATCTTAGGTCACGTAAATTTTAGTTATCTAAATACATTAAGTACTCAACAATTGTTAGAAGGCATTCCAAATAAACTTGAATCGGAATATATGAAATGCAAAACGTGTTTAGAGAATAAAATGCATAACCTGCCTTTTAATAATAACAGAACAAAAGCTAGAGACGTTCTGGAGATTATACATACAGATGTGTGTGGAAGTTTTAAAACGGTTGGTCCAAATGGAGAAAGATATTTTGTTTCGTTCATAGATGATTATAGTAAAATAGCTAAGGTTTACTGCATAAAATCCAAAGATGAAGTTTTCGATTGTTTAGTACAATTCCTAAATGAAATCGAAAATATGACCGGGAAAAGGGTAAAAACTTTAAGGTGCGATAACGGGAAAGAGTACATGAATAACCGCTTTTATAGATTTGCCAAAGAAAAGGGTATTGTAATAAACAGCTGTCCTGCATATGTACATGAGTTAAACGGTACGGCGGAACGGTTTAATAGGACGATAATGGACATGGCGCGTTGTTTATTAGCAGAGGCACAAGTAGGTAAGCAATATTGGCCGGAAATAATATGGGCGGCCACATACCTGAAAAATCGTACGTTAGCAAATACAATAGAAAAGAAAACCCCTTATGAAATATTTTTCGGAAAGAAACCAAATGTTGAACATCTGCGATTGTACGGTAGTAAAGTTTTTGTAAGAAAGCCAGAACAAAGAAGATTTTCGAAATGGGAAAAAAAAGCAGATATGGGAATTCTATTAGGCTATAGTGATGTTGGATATAGAGTTCTTGTAAACAATAGAGTAATAGTCGCGAGACATGTTGATATCGTGGAAGAGAATGTAATTTGTATTAACCTTGATGAAAATGATAATGAAAGCGATACTAATGCAAATAATGACTTAAATGATAGTGTTTCTGAAAGCGCGGAAACAGATGAAGAAAATCGTAAATCAAAGGAAAATGACTCTGAAAATGTAGAATCAAAGGTTCCACGTAGATCTAAGCGAGAAAAGAAAATCCCAATAAGATATCCAGAGAATAGTTCTAGTAATATCTATGTAAACTATTGTAGAGTAGATACTCCTTATACATTTGAGGAGGCGTTAAATAGTAATGAATGCGAAAATTGGAAAAAGGCGATGGATACAGAGATAAATTGTATCAATAAAAATAAAACTTGGAAATTAGTTAATAAGGAACAAGGTATTAGAGGTAAAATGGGTTTACACAAGGAAGTCCGACGATACGTATAAGGCTAGGTTAGTCGTAAGAGGTTTCCAACAAACAAATGTAATTGATGACATATACGCTCCAGTTGCAAAAAATCAAACGTTAAAAATCTTATTTTCATATTGTTGTCAAAATGGTTTAAAAATTGAACAAATGGATGTAGAAACTGCTTTTCTAAACGGCAAGATTAACTCGGAGGTATATGTGAATCAACCACAAGGGTATGAAGATGGTACAGATAGAGTGTTTAAATTAAGAAAAGCATTGTATGGATTAAGAGAAAGTCCTAGAGATTGGTATGAGTGTTTCGATGAGTATATGATGAAACTAGGTTTTAGGAAAAGTAATGTAGAATTGTGCTTATACATTCACAGAAAAGGTAAAAATACTACTTATCTTCTAATATATGTAGATGACTTATTGATCTGCAGCAAAGATAAAGAGAAAATACAAAGCATAAAGAAACTATTATCGGACAAGTTCAAAATGAAAGATTTAGGAGAAATAAATGAATACCTTGGTATTCAAATAGATTACAACTATCGTAAATATGAAATGAATCTTAACCAAACAAAATATATAGAGTCCTTAGCAAATAAATACAAAGTAAATAATGGGAAATTATATAGCACTCCCATGGATATAAATTTAAAGATTGAAAAGGCTGAAGAGTGTGTATCCGATATAAAGTATAGAAACTTAATTGGCGCATTATTATACATAAGTTCTAGTACAAGACCTGATGCGAGTTATAGTGTAAATTACTTGAGTAGATATCAGAATTGTTATAACGAAACGCATTTTAAGTACGCTTTGCGAATTTTGAAATACCTGTACTTAACTAAAGACTTAAGTTTATGCTATCGAAGAAATGAAAACGCAGAAGTTATACATTGTTATGTAGATGCTGATTTGGCAGGCGACAGCATAGATAGGAAATCCACATCTGGTTATGTAATTAGTCTGTATGGAAATGCAATTGACTGGAAATCGAGAAAACAAAGATGTGTAACCAAAGCTTCGACTTATGCGGAATATGTAGCACTATCAGAAGTAGTGACTGAGTTAAAGTATATTAGAGAGTTAGTTAAAATATTTGATATAAGCGTAAATGAACCTATAAAAATTTATGAAGATAACTCAGGGGCGATAAGCATAGCAAATTTCGGAGATTTTACGAAAAATTCTAAACATATAGAAATACAATATCACTATGTACATGAAAGCGTTAAAGAAAAATTGATTGAAGTATGTAAGGTTGACTCGAATGAGAATATTGCAGATATATTTACCAAGGCCGTGTCCAAAGAAAAATTTGAAAAATTCAGGAAACTATTGAACATAATGTAAAGGTATATTAAAGTGTAAAATATAAATGTAAGGAGGCGTGTTGGGAATATAGAGTATAATACATTTATATTGTACACTGGGCGTTCGTTTAAACGGTATGGCAGTTGGAATGAACTCATCCCCCCTCCCTGGTTATGAATGAGCGTTGTGTGGGATGAGCGTTGTGAGAGAAAAACCCCTCACTCTGGTTTAAGGGGGCAAACTGCACACATAGTTAAATAAGTTACGTGTAAGATGGAAATAAATGATATTAATCAATAAAGTCCTCTTTTTATAATCACTAATCTTAACAGGACCATTGGATAATTTTTCTGCTTTTCCTTTCGAGAATTACATGCAATCAATAAAAAGAATGCTTAGGAAAGCCGAGAAACCACTGCAGCAGTTGTATAAAAGAATTTCAGAATATTTTTATAAAGATTTTCCAATTGATTGTAACAAATGTAAAACACCTACATTGAAAAAGAAATGTTCTAAAGTGCCTGCCATGAATTGTACCGATGCGTATTCTATGATTGAATTTAGCGACTTTATACTAACAAATAAAGAACCCAACAATTGTTGTTACCTTCAAGATAAAACAATTGTTGTTATTGAACATATTTGTCATAATACAGAAGGAATAGCTGTCATTATCGGAAAAAAATTTTTGACGAAAAATTCTTTGCCATACTATCCTTGCGACTCACAACAGTTAGACATATACATGTATGTGACTACAAATTTCTCGGATCTAATGATGTGGCCAATAACAGAAATTCTGAACAAAGCCGTTCAACTTCCGCTTGAAGATGCAACTTCTTGGTGTTGCATGCCATTACTGCATTCATCGTTTAATTAAGATAATATTGCTGAAGCAATATATCATATTATTGTCAACGACGATTACTTTTCCGTACAAAACATATTTGTGGAATTGGATATGGCACAAATGCTTACGCCTAAATTACAACAGACATGCCAATTTTGTAGGTATAATTTAATTTATAATAAAAACTTCTTGTGCTCTATTCTTAATCCTCAATGCTCTTTCTCTCTCTCTCTTAATTTACTTAAAACTGTATTAGTTAATAATAAACATTGAATCTATCACTGGCAATATAAAACATTGAAGGTGGAATCATTTTTTTTATTTTGAATTTTATGATACTTAATTCAATTTAAATATGTAGAAAACAAATATTATCCAAAATTAAATTTATAATGATAAGAATTATACTAATAATGATAAGAATTGTTAAAATTTTTACAAGTTTGAAAAACTTTCAAATTTATATCTTTATATTCGGAACTGTGAAAACATGTACGAAATTTCAAAATAGCGCTAAAAAAAGTGCAAAATTAAATGTCGGCGGAGGGTTTAATAATGTACCTTGTGCACATACATACATATACACATGCACGTTCATATTTATGTATTGTTTTTTTAATTTCATTTTTCAGAATGACGTTCTACGTTTTGCTCTATGATGATTATTGTGTAACAGTACCAATAACTTGGATTGACTTTGAACAGTGTTCTTTTAAAATGCCTGCGACAAAAAATCTTACTCAAGCTTGTCGCAAGCAATTATCACCACATAATGATTGGAACGAGTTTAAGTTTCATAAACATTTTGGTCCGTATGGTACGTTTTTTATCTCTTATTTATATCTATTATTTATATCTTATCAAAATTTTAAATTATTATTTATGTTAATGCGAAAATGTTACAGATACTTACTCAAATGCACGGTCAGTTGAACAAGCAGTAGCCCAAATGTCTACGTCAGATGATACAATATTGTCCTACAGGAAGAAAAAGAGAATATTCCGAAAAAAATGTTTATTAAAGAACGTAAATTTTATGGCGACACATCGAATGAAGGTATCTGTGCAATTCATTTTCACTCTTAGGCTGCGCAATGGAGAAAATATTTGAGACAGAAATTACATATTATCTCATACATATTTCTTATCAATTACCAGTCGAGTTTGAGTAGCGTCGACTAATATCGATAGTCTAAGTGGATGATCTTTAGGCAATCGACATTACTTAGCGCAGTTCAAACTCGATACTTGATAAAAAGTATGAGCAAAGTAATATTTGATTCCTCTTCGTAACATTTCCTCCATTGTACACAACATCTTAGGTGTTTTATTATATACAGTAAGCGTTTAATATCAATAGTGTACGTTTAGCATTTTGTAATATTCAAATTGATTATGATACTTATAGTGCATTTATTCTAAGAATTCACAGAAAATATTTAGAGAATCCGCTTTCAGTGTACATCTTTCAATAGTTTACAAAAAATGTGCTCTATAGACTTTAAGTACTTGCAGTGAATATTGGAACTCAATCTTAAGAAAGATAGATTAGACATCATATAATAGATTGGGTTCCAGTATTCAAAAGTACTCAAGCTTTATAGAGCATATGTAACCTTTTAGAAAATCTACACTGAAAATAGAACCCAATCTTAATAAAATAGTATGATATTTCATTGTTGTAAATCTTTTAATAATGTTGAATGATTCTTTCGCTTTGCTTCGGAATACAAGTTAATATAATAATTTTGTTAATTTTTTAGATGAACCAAAAAAGAAAAAAGTTCTAAAATTCCCTTCGAACTACATTGCAGACAGTCAAAATGTATCTCACTTATCAAGCCAGCCGATTAATACATCATCGAAAATTACTAAGCTAGGTTTGTCATTTATGTATGCATATAATACAACATACAGATTGTTCCCAAATTAAATAATTCGGGAGCATGTAGCGGATTGAAAAACTAATGCAAAAAAATCTGTAGAGATTTGTTTATGTTTGCTTTGTTTTGGAAAAAATTACAAAAACAAAAGAAATTATTTAACTATAGTTGTAAAGGCTCGGGAAAAAACCCGTTTTTTTTTCAATTTTTCCGCGGATTTTTTCGGTTTTTTTCTCAACGGTAGAAAAATTCATCGGAAAAATTCAAAAAGTATCAAAATTTTACGACATGAATTCTTAACTTTAGTTCGCCATACTTATTTTTGAATCCGTAGTTTGCCATACTTCGTGAGATAGCTCAATTTTCCGTCTTATTACTTTTATACTAATTAAAGTTTTTAAACTTGTATTATAAAAATTAAAAGTATGTAGTCTAAATTCAATGTTCATAAGATAATAGCAGGTCGAGAAAATAATTTGAATTGAAAGTAATTATATTTATAACAAAATATATAGGAAAAAATAAACTATAAAACGAGACTAATAATAATGTGATGAAAGACATAAAAAATTAAGTAACATGTCATTTATATAGTAAAAGCAGTAATTTTTTGCAAAAAAGCAATTTTTCCGAAAAAAACAGGAATTTTTCCGGTTTTTTTCCAGCGATTTGAAAAAGCGGTTTTTTTATAACTATAATTTAAACATTTTTTTTCCAAAATAAAGCAAAATCGAGAAAATCTCTACAGGACTTTTTGTTATTATTTTTCTCCTAAACGTCCTTGACATTTAAATTAGGAACACCTTATATAAATAATCAAATCTCTTATAGCGCTTCTGAGTATAGTGGGTTTTAACTCTGTTCATGGTGGATTAATGACATTACATGCTCTATTTTACGTTCTCATTAAATAATTCCAGCATGTGGTGTCATTAATCTGACTCGGGTTGGGTTAAATCGCACTGTACTCGAAAGCGCTATTATTGTTAGTTAGAAAGTTATAAATGTATATATTTGTACATATATGTACATTTATGTATAGCATGCGGATCTATTACAGCAATCAACGAGGCTTTTACCAACGTGGCAACCAAAAATGTAAACAATATTTTAGAAACCGGAGAAAGTGATGCGATATTAAAAAATAATAATTTTATAGATGAAAATACGTTACATTCATACGAAGATGAGTCGTCATGTAGTGACACAGGTACATTAATATTTGTATATTGAATACGGAATATATTTTTCGAATAAAGATGTTTTGTTTTAAAAAAAAATCAAAATAATTTTGTAAATGCAAAAATAAATTCTATCATAAACAAATTGTTATATCTTATTATCATTTCTTTTGTTTACTCATTAAAAATACGAACAATTTAACTAAAAATCTTATATTTCTCTTGCTTTTCAGAAATGCACAAAATGACCGAGAAGCAAGAAAATCTAAAAGTTGTACAAGGTATGTTTAAAATTATGTCATCAATCTTATAAAATATCCTATTCTCTTCGTATCTCTTGCTGCTCTTGTTTCTTAATGAAAAATTTTCTTTTTCTTTCTTTAGATTTAATATATGCCTCTTTCATACTTTTCTTGATAATTCTATAAAACTACTTCCAGCAGTTAATAGGAATATTTTCATCTATTCTTTCTTTTTCCTATACTTATTAATGTACTTCCATGTACTTCATGTAAACGATATATTTCTTTCAATTACAGGGAATGTAACAGTTGGACCAACAATTGTTTCACAAATAACTATTCCTCCTTCCACGAGCACTGTAACACACGATTCAATAACATTGGAGCACACATTTTGTTGTGGTAAGTTTTGTTGCATTTTGTCACTATTCTATGTAGTTATTATATGTTTTTTGTAATTGAAAATGAATGTCATTCAAGAATTGAATGTAGTAATTTTACACACTTAGTAAAATAGAAAAGGTAATTGGTTATAGCTGGATTTCGGTGCTAATATTTTATTATGCAATTTTATGTACATCTTCAAGATCAAACTGCACATCGAATAAATTTGAACATTTAAAAATTTATAACTAGAATGAGAACAATATCACGATATTATCACTTTGATTGGAGGTATTACTTTTGCAACAAATTCTTTACTTGCAACATTTTAAAAAAGAGGAGATTTTATTAAATGCTTGTTATCATTATTATCTAATTATCAATTTAATCTTTTGGTACTATTCTTCTCGTTTTTAACCTATAACTGTATCAAGACCTAACATTTGTTTGGCGCGCATTTTGAGATATGTAACAATATATGTAAAATCATATATAATATAATATATTAAATAACAAATATATAAATAGCACTAAGAGCCAGCTATGATCAATAGATTTACCTTATACTAGGTGTAGTCACATCAGTTTTATTCTTTATTGTTATTATTAGTAATTTATTTTATTTGCATTTCAGTTACATGTTTCCAGATTAATTTTTAATTATTTACTTTTATATATTTTGTTGTATAGAAAAATGCCGCAAAAATTACTCGCTCAAATATGAGAAAATTCAACGGAAACTCAACCATATAATTCAATTACTAGAAAATGAAAATAATCAACAAAATGAAATAGACGAAGACGATGTATCGTTGTTACCCAATTTTCCCCTCACTACAGTGGTACAAATAGAAATGTTCAATAACAGATTGGATGATATTAATGTTCGGCAACAATTTGTAAGTATCTTGTCATACAAAAATTAAAGGGCTTATGATAACAGTAAGCTAACGTTAATAGATTAAATTGATAGAAAATAATTAAATTATTAAGTATCAAAACATGAAACAAATATATTACATTACATTACATTATATTAATTACAATTATTGATTCAAGTGTGAAGTTTCTTATAACGGGCAAATAAATATATATTTTCCATTATTTTTACTCTTAAGGTAAAAGTATAAATAATGGAAAAAGAAATTTTTAACTATTACATTGTAATTTCCTACTTAAATCAATAATTTATTATAAATATTATTAATGTAATGTAATATAAATTTCTTATGTTGATTACTTAATGTAAACATAATTGTTAATTTTTATTAATGCAATTTATTTAATTAATAAAGATACTTAGAAAAAGAATAAATTGAAGAAATTGTGCAATCAAATAATGTATATATTATATAATATAAAATATTGCTTTATTTGTTACAGATGAAAAAAATGGCGCATTTTAGTGGAAATACTGTACCAAAATTTGTGAATAACATAATGTCGGAAACTATGGGCTATGAAGTTGCACAAGCTTACACGTGGACAGGCCAAAAGAAGAGGTTATCATTAAAAATATCGAAACTATCTGACACAATAATTGGTATATAATTTTAACATTTTTCGTAATCTTTGTAGTTGTACCGAATTGCATTTAAACAAACTTTTCTGTAACATTGAATACAATTTCAGATGAGAATTTTTGTAGAACTACTTTATGTCATTTTAACATGTATTTTAACAAGATTCATTTATTATGTTTGGAGCAATTGTTTTGAAGAAAAAGAATACCACAATCACTGAAGTAGAAGCATGTATACAAGAATGGTTGCGACGATCTGGCGACAGGAAGAGAAAATTGTTAAACAAGTAAATATATTGTGAGTTTTGCATTTGTTACTATAAAATTGCTAAATTCTACCATAGAATACTAACTTTATGGACTTTAACCAAATTATGTTCATTGTAAATTATAATTTACAACTGCTTCAATATCTATATGTGTAATCAGTAGACATCTGCTGTATTTATTATTATGAGAAACTCATGCAAAACTGACAATAGTATAGGAGGGAAAAATATATAAAAAGATTATATATATAATCGGTGAATTGTTTGTTTTAAAACTATAAATTTTATGTAATATTAAGATATATAAAACATTGATATTTTGTACCAAATAACATTAATATTTTGCACTGAATTTATTAAATAATATAAACAAATAACTTTTGTTCTTTCTTTCACTATTACTATTATTATATCACTTACATTTGTACATTTACTATCAAATTTCTATTTTCATAATGACATTTGTAAAAAATTTAATTTTATTATCTTCAATGTATAATATATATTATATATTTTAAATCTAAAATTAAGTTTTTGATAAATGTCATTATGAGAATAAAAATTTGGTAGTAAATGTATAGATGATTTCAAATTGATTACAAGTCGACTTATGGCCGACTAAAAGTCGACCTAGTCGCCATAACCTCAAAAGCAATGTTGGCTTATAGTCGCCATGAAGTCGACATAAAGTCGACTTAGTCTCCATAACCTCAAAAACAATGTCGGCTTTCAGTCGCCATGAAGTCGACTTAAAGTCGGCTGTTATAGGCTGACTTTTAGTCGACTATAAGCGTGACATTTGTCGACTTTTAGTCGACTATAAGTCGACATTTGGCCTGACTTTGAAGTCGGCTTTAGACTCCTAAAGCCGGCTGACAGCCGACTAACAGTCGACTCTGTGCTGTTTGGGTCTTCAAATTGTGTTGATGACATGCGAAAATAATTAAAAAATCTTGCACTTTCTAATTTTAAATACGGTAAATTAGCTTTATAAAATCTGTGATTATCATGATTTTAAAACAATGGTGCCACCCAGAACTTTTTTTTGGAATAATGTTTTTTCATCTCTTGATTCTCTAAAAGCGCAATAATAGCAAGCACATCATTATTTTGATATTCCATTTCATGTTCCCAAATCATTTTATTGCAATCTAATAACCACTTATAATATTTCTTTTTTCTTGAAGCCATTATTAATAACTGTTTAATGAAAAGCACAATGTGTTTAACAAAACGTTAATAGTACAGTGACACATGAAAGACACTGGCAATACGAATCTGTCGCTCAATCGTCATAATTGTCGCTTCTTATCCTTTTTCATGTACAACAGTTATCGCTGTAACAGTTCAGCGACAAAAAGCATCACGCGACCATTTTCGTCGCTCGAAACGGCCTGTTCGAGCGGCTCGTGAAAATGCACCTTAATGCGAAAGCAGAGAAGGAATTCGTGCACGCGGTACAATAGCGTTGTCGGTAAAGTAACGCATAGGCAAGCACGTGGCGTGGTGAAATAGAATCGTTTAAGATGGCACTGATGGCAGCACGTGAATAAACGCGTGGCACGTCGAAGTAGCGTTGTTCAAGATGGCGGCGCGCGGGTGAACGCGTGGCGCGTCAAAGAACGTCGTTCAAAATAGTGGAGCGTGGGTCAGAGCACGTGGCGTATGGAAGTAGCGTCGTTAAAGATGGCAGCGCGTGGGTCGGAGCACGTTGCGTAATGAAATTCCGACCTTCACAAGAAATTACGCGGATAAGCTGATGCCAGGCAAATTAGGTTAAATCTGGCGGAATGAATGGATTTACTCGAATAATATGATGTAATGAATTTTGGTACTTATCTTATGACTCAGCCATGGTACCATCGGCTATGTGGACGTGTCGGCTTCGTGTCTTCACGCGATGCTTGATCAACTTGGTTCTTGAGAAGCCAAGCACCACCGAACACATTGTATATGTATATAATACGTATTATATTCTAACAAAATTATTTAATTTACACTAGTAATTTGAAGTTTTACTTGGCACTAGATTCGAATACTTATTTTAAATTTTTCTGCAAGGGATGTACAAAGATTGAAACGGAGGTAAAAATTAACTTAACGAGTCGGCGGAGAAGACCGCCTGACCAGCCTGACTGCGAGACGCGAGACGCCACGTTCCACACGTTCTAAAATGGTGCGAGTTGTTCCCATGGGACTGCAACTTCATGTTAAACGATGGAAACGGTGGGAACACAATAGAGTTGGTATAAAGAGAGTTGCGACAATGTATGTGCCTAATGCTGATTGGCTCCGCCATTAAGGGGGAAATTTCCGGTTAACTATCAGTTAGGTTAGGTAGATTAGAGCTGTACACACCGAGTGCCTTGGACTGTTGTTTTATCTTTGTTGTTCACTGAATGTTAAACAAGGATAAAATGATACTCGGAAGAACTTGGTGTGTATTCCCGAACGCAGCCTAATCATCTTTGGTTGAAGAGTGTGTTTTACGTGTGTCAGTTGATACAAACTCTTTTGCAACCTTTTTGCAAACTCTAGAAAGAATATTAATTCTGAAAAGAATATTAATTACACAAGTGTAATTTTTGTCAATATTTTTTTAAAACCAAAAAGTTAACTTTTTCTTAATAAATAATAAAAATAATGATATACAAATACAATCTCAAATTGTTTTAAAAATTTATCTATTTTTTTATTTCTTATTGTTAACATTTTATTTATTATTCCAATATTATTGTCATGTTATATGTAGACTAATGAATAATATTAAAGAAAATATGTTAAATAGTCTTTCTGTACACATTGTTTAGTGAGATGGTACATTGTGCAGCAGAAGGATGTCAAAACACTTTAATGTAATAATTATTTTTTTATTAACATATAATTTTTCTTTTAAACATTTTTTTTATATAACAATTTGCGAGAAATTTAAGATGATTGAGTTAAGTATTTGATCCTGGTATATTTATAAAACTAATTTTTTCTCAGCATAATCTTTCTGCTACATAAAATAAAAATCTACCTTAAAATAATCTTTTTAAATTATATAATTTTAATTGTAAGTCGTAGAACTCAAAATGTAAAAAACTTATATATATTTAAAAAAAGTAATGATTATTTAAAGTTAAAATTTTGTTTCATTGTTATTGAGAGCTTTCCAGCAACAAAACATAGTCATACACTGTGTGACGCAGTATTACAAAGTATCAACTCGTAAAACACTGCTTCTATCAAAGCTAGATGTATTCGACCTCTCATGAATAAATAATATCGATCATTTGACATGGTTTTCAAAATTGTGCAGAAATTAAGGTTAAGAATGTTCGCTGTATACGAAAAAACGGCTCTGTATGATTGTGTCAAAATTAGAAAGCATTGAATTGTATATACATTGTGTTACACAGTATTGCTTGCTCATATTTTGAAATTGGCGCTATGTAGCTATATATTTTCCCCCTTACTGGCGATTTCCGGGTAATTGTCGCAACTCTCTTTATACCAACTCTAGAACACAAGCGATCGACGCGATCCAAGCGGCCTGGCCTTGATACTACATGATCTATATGTATATATATATATATATATATGGCTACTCTACATTAATTTTAAAGTCTTTGGCCCACACTTAAGGGCCTCGCACATGAAATACATAACATAACATAAGCACAACATAAGACCGATAGACCAATGAGTATCCAGCATAAAGTCGCCATATTGATTTACATAAGATTCCCATTGGTCCAGAGGCCTTATGCTACGCTTATGCTCTGTTATGCATTTCATGTGCGAGGCCCTTTAGAATTTTTATCGATAAATGTTTTTAAACATATAATATATATAACGGACATTAGGTGCAATTAAATAAGAGGTACAAAAAAGAGTAAATTAATTAATGTTACATAGAAATATATTTTTATTTCACAAAATAATGACAAATATACATAACTTAATTTTTATTTATAGCTAAACTTACAATTAGTTGTAATAATAAGATAATGTATAAAAATACATGGTAAAATAACATTATTTTTCTTATTTTAAAAAGCTCTGAAAAAGCAATGATATTTTTTGCTACATTACCCTACAGCTATGACAAAATTTTTGTCTTTTAGTAGAGTTGCAATCTTAAGAAGTACTACTATTTATTAAGTAATTTTTAAAGACTAAATAAAAACTAATTAAAAAGAAAATAGTAAAAGTATTTGATATTTTAAACGTAACAAATCAAACACTATAATCAAAACTGAAAATAAAAACAAAAAGTATACAAAAAAAAAAAATTAAATATAACTCTGTTTTTTCTATATTTATTAAAAATAATACTGATTGCATCATTAATACTTAAGAGTTACTTATGGTAATAAAACTTTGAAAAAGAAAACTGTATCACAAAATCTTCGAAAATATAATAAAAATATACTAAAAATGTAAATAAATAAAATATGAAAAAAAAGGAACTATATCATAATAACTTAAATTGCTTGGTTTTCTCGTAATGTCCCGAAGTGAATTGTACTGGTTTTTTCTTATCTTTAACATACTTATCTATTAAAAATGCTAAACTATTTTTGACGATTATATTGTCACAACGATGAATACTACAGAATTCACTGTTGTAGTTGTGGAAAAATATATTTTTAAAAGTCGATTCCAAATTTGATTTATGACTATTTTCATCGCAATAGTGAAATAATTGATCGTGTACGTGTTGTATTAAAGTAATCACCTTATTACTTGGATACGTCAATAAATCTTTTTCTGATAATTCTTTAAAAACTGTGTACATATGATGCTGTTCTTGTTGTGTACAAAACAAATCTGTTTGACAATTTGAACAATTTTCATCAGGAAGTTTTATTTTTTTTATAAGATAACCAGTTATGTAAGAAAGAGCTTGAGAAGCATCAGTGTTCAATTCTTCGAAATCAATCCATTGAAGAGTATAGTCGTTAATGGGTTCACTTTCGCCCTTGTGAACGCTATCACTATCATAAGCATTATTTAAAAAATTTCGAAAATTGTTCAAATTTTCACAATTGTCGCTTTCACAATTTGCAGATTTGGAGATCGGTGCAACAAGATTATTTAATATTACGGTTTTTAGTGCAGCTATAAATTGATGACAAGTAGGATTAGAATTTGCAAACCCATGTTGACGAATTTGGCAAAATAAATTTTCTATTGGATCTTGATTTAGATTCCTCATATTTAAAAATTTAAAACCAAGATCTTTTAATTGATTCCATAAATATATTACTGATCTGATTGTTATTGCCCAACCTTTCATAAAATGATATTGATTTGTGACATCTTTACCAGTACTTAAATCTAATAATTTCCACTTAGTTATTTCTGGTAGTAATTTACTATATAATTTACTATATAATTCCAAGTGGGGTGAATCATCTTGCAAGCAACATCTGTACTTCTTGCCATCATCTGGATTTATTGTTGAACCATTTAAGGAATCAAAAAAATCATCAATAAGCTGTGCAAACTCTGCTGTTTGTATTGATTGAACTGGAAATAATCCATTAACGTTTGAGACACTAAAAGAATGAATAGCTGCAGCAACAGTATGACTCAACTGACGTGCTGCAGTTTTTACTTTCATTTTAACAAAAGAGTCTTTAAAATTAAAATCATGTTTCTTTAATTTGTAAAGAAGTTTAAAAGGAAAAGTTTGATCAACATCAAAAGCATTTGTAATGTATTCAAATTTAGCTATTTTATGTTCTGAAAATCTAATCTGACAACGGAGCAACGCATTTCGAGTGCATTTTAATAAGTGAGGCACATCATAAATAGTTACTATGGTTTGAGAGTTTACGACAAATGTATAAGGAGTTGAATTCGTTTTATTTTCTGCGCACAATTCAGACAAAGCTTTTCTTTGAGTTGAACCCTGATCACAAACAGTTGCTTTTATTTTTAAACCAATATCTTGCAATTGCATAATAACATTTTTTATAATATATTTTAAATTGCTGCTTGAGATTGTACCATTTGTGAAATAGTAAGCTATCACTTGTTTCCATGATTTTCTGAGGCCGTATCTTTAAGACAAGAGCATGATTTGCTGCTCTACAAGTTCTACCCAACTCACCCAAGTCTTCAAAACCAGAAATTTGTTGCTTATGTGCTTCATAATGAAAACCGTGACTTAATGAAATTTCGTCGAAAACTAATGTGCAATATCGGTCCAATTCATGCATTTCATTACTTTTTACTTTCAGCTGTTCCAAAATAATTTTATTTATACCGGTTTATTTATACCAAAAAGGAATCTTTGATAACATATATTTCAAAGTACGCGAGAATGGTAACTGAAAATAGGTGGACAGGTACTTATAGACACGAGGACTTCTCTTATAAATAGTTAATGCAAAAATTTTATCATCTTCTGTCCATCGTTTTCCACAAGGAGTACGATCTACATTACGTATTTGTGATTAAATAAAACATTTGGTAACTTGATTTAGATTTGTTTCTATGCAGTCAAAAATATTGTTCTCTGACATAATTTTTAGTTGTGTTAAAGTGTTTTTTTGTCATGCAATTTTTTTTTAATTCTACATAGTTGTGCGGTAATTTTTCGATGCATTGAATACATCATACTTTTTCTTGGTGACATCGTTTTTGAATCAACTCCTGCTTGCGTTAAAATTCCACGTTTTCTTTTTTTTGTAGATATTATAGAAACATCATGTAATTGCAACTCATTTGAAGAAATGCTATTGTTATTTGTACATTCGTCACTGTCACAGATGCAAATAGTCTTATTTTCTACATTAGTCAGATTTATTTTTGAGATATTTCCAAGTTGATTGTCATTACTATTACTATGGACCTGAACATTTTGGAACATGCTAGTGTCATGAGAATAAGCAGGAGTTTCATCAGAAACAGTGTCACACATATTTACATTGACTTCGTTATTATTATTTGAATCATTACAAATAATAGATGTTTCATTTATTATTGGCTGACAGTTATTGTTTATTGTATCATTTTGAAAAGTGACAGAAATTTGTGTCGTGACTAAGTTATCTGAAATTTCAATGTGTTTAGGTATAACATTTGGCTTTAACAAATGTTTTGTAAAATTAACAAAATCATTTTTGCAAAAATGATCTTCGCAAATGTACATATTTCGACAATTAATACTGATATCGATGTCACAAATCATTTTCCATTTTTTAGAAATGTCGATATTTAGTGGAAACCTATAAAAGCGTTTATTTACGATTTTATCGGCTTCACTTTTTGACCAATAATAAGAATTACTACATTTTGGAAATTTGCAAGAATATTTCTTTCGTGAAGGCATTGTCATATAGAAAGCTTATTAATTAATATTAAATTCAAAAAAAGTGTGCTAAGTATGTGAATGAAAGATGGAAGTTCATTATAAATGAAATAACATATATTAATAGCATATATTATTATAATAACATATATTTAAAATCTTTGAAAGAACATAAACAGGATAAAAAGAATATGTTATTATATGCATACTGTACTGTATGCGATATATAGCTTATATTAATACATTATCTAGAGCTAATAAAAATAAAGCTACAAAAAATACGTAATATTTAATGAATATATCTGCATAAATAAAATTTAAAATAGTTAAATATGTATAAAAATAGTTAAAGATAAAAAAATGTGTTGAATATATTGAATGAATATATCTGCGTAAAAATATATTTAATGGATATATCTATGCATAAATTATATAAGCAACACAAAGTTAGTTTCTTGTAAATAACAAAAATTAACGTATCCAAATAAGCAACAATATAATCGTCGAGTCCTACTACGAGTATATCACATAAAATCATATATCACATAATATCACGTATCATATAATATCACATACATTATATCACATACTTTTCTTCACTACATTTCATATCTTGAGTAATCAGGAACTAACAAGGATTGTGAAGTTGTGCTCTTACAAACAAATTGACTTCCATTGGTCCAATTCTATAACACACACAGATATGCAATTGTAAACTTGTGAATTTTATTTTATTCTATCTGTTAAAATTAGTAAAATTATTATAAATTACCTCCCAAGATCACTAATTCCAGTATTTAGCAAATGCATCAGATTTTGCAATGTATGCATTGGGTGCGAAACTTCTAGTTTTGTATTTTGCGTAAGGCACAAATGTAGTACGTTACTATTTAGTCTTGCAACTTTTCTAGCAATTTTTTGGTCCGATATCTGTTTCCCACAAAAATCTATACAAGGACATAAATAGGATGAAAAGAATGTCTCATTAAGATTAGTACAATTAAGATTAGTAAAATTATTATAAATTACCTTCTGAGATCATTAATTTCGGTATGAAGCAAATGAGTCAGGTTTTGCAATGTATGCATTGCCTGTAAAACTTCTACTTTATTATTTTGTGTAACACACAAATTGTACATTACAATGTAGCCTTGGAAATTTCCTAGCAAATTCTTGGTCCGATAATTCTTTCCTGCAAAATTCTCTGAAAGAACATAAACAGGATGAAAAGAATATCTTATTATATGGGTACTTTACTATATGTGATAGATAGCTTATATTTGTACGTAATCTAGAGCTAATAAAAATAGTTAAAAATAAAAAAATATGTACTATTTAATGAATATATCTGCAAGTAGCGAATGTAACTTTTGATACATACCAATAAGCAAGTTTGTATGGTAACCTAACCTCACAGACTCGAACAAGAGGAAGGGGAGTCCGGTCTGAGCCGTCATACTGATCGGACGTGTTACTGGAGCTCCTTCCGAAACTTAAGTGTTGCGGTGAAAAGTGGTAAAGCAAAGGCGGTGAGAGAGTGTTAGAACTGAGTGGCCTAACAAGAAAAATATCGTATAGAAAGTAAGAATAGACCATGGAAAGCGTCCCCCGGCCGGACGGGGGAGCAGATTTAAGCCATACACAAAGGATGTAATCAGGGAAGTTGGAAGAAGAGAGAGCAAGAGAACACGATCAACGTCCAAGGATCCTGGCAAGAGCGCAGAGTGCTATACGGACGAGGAATGTTTCTCATTGGAAATCGAAGAGAGTAAAAACGCTGCAATGGAGACTACGAAAAACATTCAGGGGTTAGAGTTAGATATAGAATTAGATAATCCGTTAGAACTAGATATAAATGAGATAGTGGGCATTCCTAGGGAAGCAACGGAAAGTTCCGCTGCGTTCGATGACCAGGGAATCAAGGGGGGAGAAGGACACGGTGAAGTAAACAAGCGGATGGAATGTGAAGATGTCGATCGCGAACAGACAAAGGATAGGTCAAACAATAAAGAAAATGCTAAATCGAATAGTCAGGCTACGAATATAGGTTTTATAGAAAAAGAAAGTACAAATGTTAGCAATTTAAATCAATACAAATATGTTATAATAGAAATAAAACTAATGAATGATGTAGATAAGTCCGTATATGATAATTTAATTAAAAAACTCAATAGCAGAATAGACGAAAATGTTAAGAATGAATGCAATATAAAATGTAGGATTTCACAAGATCATTGTAGTACGAGCAAGGGTAAAAATAGCATAAAGATTTCACTATGGTGTAACCAAAACCGAGTTAGACCGATTAATATAGACATGATAAAATTTAATATGGCAATTTTAACTTTTAAAAATGCAATCGAGGCTAACGCTTGCTTGGATAAACTTGATAAAATAACAAACAAATGGCTTCAAGATTTTGTTGATTTTTCAGCTACTTTCAACAGGGGTGTAATCACCGATTGGCCGTACGACATTCCTGAATTGTGGGAAAATATAATTGATAAACAGCATATAATTAAAATAGAAAAAATGAGGAGGAGGACATGGGACCAAGTTAACAAGAAATTTTTGTGGCAGTATACTAACAAATTATTAATAACAACGAAAGGTAAAACAAGAAAAGACAAGATTATAATCTGTGATAGATTACGTATAGGTCTAAGAGTTAGACCATATGTGGCACCGATTGTTCAATGCTTTAACTGTTTCAAATTTGGGCATTTCAAAGCTCAATGCAGAAATAGGGCCAAATGCATAATATGTGGTGAAAATATGCATGGAGAATGTCTAAAACCAGTGGCGTGCAGTAACTGTGGAGGAGAACATCGACCCACGAAGAAAAACTGTCCTATTGCCTTAAAAAACAAGGATATAAAACCATAATGGCTTATAATAATATTTCATTTCAGGAAGCAGAAAGAATGGTCAGGGACAGCTGTACAAGACAAAAAACGATGATAGATACATCAATCCTAATAAATGGCCCAGCATTGCGTGGAAAAATAATAACAAAGAGACGGAGTTAAGGATAAATGATGAATCAACAATTGAACAAGCCTATCCGATCATATGGTCCAATATTGCGCAAAACAATAAAACTAAGGAGGCTGAGACTGAAATAAAGAAGACTGGCTATACACGAAAGGATTACAACAATATGAGAGGTAACGAGAACAGAACAATTTCAAACTCCCAAGAAACACTCAGGAACACCAGAAGAGATAGAGAAAAAGAAGCAGGGGAAAGACGTAGACAGGAATATGTGAGCTACTACAAACAATTTAACCAAAATATTACAGATATAACTAAGAAAAAAAGAGGGATAGCTCTCCGTCAATCAAATGAAAATGACACTGGAATAAATAAAATAAACAAAACCGGCAACGTCGAAGATGAAATAGTGAATGATTGGTCTGCTAGTTTTGACTGGTCGCTGCAAATTGCAAGGGACAAATGTATTGCATCCCGAGAATTTCGAAAAGATTTTATAGAGCTTCTAAGGAAGCATAGTACTAATATCTCTATCGAGGGAGATCAAAATGAAGAATACATTCAAATGGAGAGTATGATTCATAACCTAAATAAAAGGAAACAGGACTTAGAAAATTACCAAGAAGAAATAGAAAGAGCAAAGCGTGCTAGTATAGAAGTCAGAAGAGATTATTGGATACGGGAGAGAGAGAGAGAGAGAGAGAATAATGATATCATATAACAATGGCGAATATACTTATGTGGAACGCAGGGGGTATAACCAGTAAAAAAGCAGAGTTATCTAAAAACATATTAAAATATGACATTGTTGTTATAACAGAAACTAAACTTAGCTGTAATAAATCATTGTATGTTTCAGGTTTCAAAACATACAAAAGTAATAATTTAAATAATAATGGAGGGGTTGCAATGTTAATCAAAAACAACATTGAGTTCAAGACTATTGAAGATTGGGCTATTAATTCGTATAATATCGACGCAATTGGGATTAAAGTGCAAGGAATTTCTAGGAGCTACAATCTTATAGCAGTTTACAGAAAACCATATGGATGTGAACCAATAACAGTTTGGTACGACTTGCTCAATTTCAAAGGCGCGGATGAAGATTCCATCATTGTAGGAGACTTTAACGCTCACAATAATACATGGAACTGCGTTAACACAGACAGAAATGGAGAAAGGTTATACTCTGCTATGTTTCAAAGGGATTACGTTAACATTAATGACGATACCAAAACAAGGATGGGTTATCATGGACGAGCTGCATCGAACATAGACCTGATTTTTACGAACCAAAACCTAGCAGATAAATTAAGTTACCAACAATTGCCGGACGCTTGGGGGTCTGACCACTATCCGGTGGCCATCTACGTAGAAGTGAAATTCTTACCATACAGGAAACTAATTAACAGAATCACTAATCAGAACACTAGCTGGATATTGTATCAAGATAGAATAAAGGAAGAAATTGAAAAAGCTCAAGTAAATATTAACAGATTAAAAGAAGACACCAATATACAAGAATTATATTCATGGTTTGTAACTCTAATTAAAAATTCAGCTTTGATCGCTACAGGTAAAGATCCCGAAAAAACAAACAAGCTTATAATTAGAAATAATAATAAAAAAAATAGGCAAGAGGTCAGTTGTTGGGACAAGGAGTGTGACGAAGTCAGAAATGATAGAATCAAGAAATTAAAAATATGGAGACGCTCGGAAAGAAATGAGGACTTCATTGCATATAAAAAAAGTCGAGCCATTGCGAGGAAAGTTATAAATAGAAAGAAAAAAGAAAGCTTTACTACGTTTTGTAATAGCATCAACAGATTTACAAGTCTTTCATATGTTTGGAACACTATGAAAACTTTAAAAAACGTTCAAAACAAAATCAATTGGAATACATGGCAACACAAAGACAGAGAAACAGAAATCAGAAACACCATAACAGAATTGGCACCTCCCTGGGTGGAGGTAATGAAAACCAGAGAAAACGTATTAGATAATCAAACTATGAATGAGATGAATGTCATATTTTCCATGGATGAACTCTATCGAGCTATTAGGATGATCAGGAAGGACTCAGCACCTGGAATAGACAACGTAGATTATATGATGTTGAAACACCTACCCCCCAAGGGAAAACAACTATTGTTGGATATATATAATTTAATATGGACCAAGAAATACATTCCAGTAGATTGGAGAAAATACTAGGTCATTTTCATAGATAAGATTGGCAAGGATAAAGTAAGACCTATCGCATTGTCTTCATGCGTTTGCAAGTTAATGGAGAGACTAGTCAATGAGAGACTTATATGGTGGTTGGAAAGCAACAACAAACTGGACCCAATGCAAAATGGATTTAGAAGAGGAAAATCATGTATGGAGAACCTAACTAAGATGGTTGCGGATATTAAATGTGCCAATCTGGATGGTGATTACACTCTTGTTGCATTTCTGGACGTAACTTCCGCTTACGATAACATAAACTTTAGTATCATGATTCAAAAACTCAGAGAAGAGGGTTGTCCTTTAGTATATATAATTTTATCAACAATTGGTTGCAGCATAGAGAAACCTGTTTTGTTATTAATAATCGAACTGTAGAAAATAGGAAGGTATACAAGGGATTACCGAGGGGAGCGGTCCTTAGCCCCATATTGTATTCATTATATACTAACAAAATTACTCAGGGTATGGATAACTCGGTTCGGGTGGTGCAATTTGCGGACGATGTTGCAATTTATGTACAAAATGGGGACAGAATCGAAAATAGGAATAATCTTGAAGCGGCGGTTAATAAAGTTGCGAGTAATCTAGCTACTTTAGATTTAGACTTAGCTCCTCAAAAAACAAAATTGGTAGAATACTCTAAATCTGGTTTCTGCGATAATAATTTATTTATTAATGTGAAGCAATGCAGAGTGTACAACGATCGAGGGGCGAGATTCTTAGGAATTTGGCTTGATAACAAATTAAAATTTGAAAAACATAGTACAGACATTAGAGGTAGAGTAAATAAAGCCAACAACATTATGAAATATCTCTGTGGGATAAATAGAGGCATAGAAGCAAACACTGCCTTAATGTTATACAAAAATATGGTAAGATCAGTGTTGGACTACGGCTTGTTTATATACAGTCCTGACATAAAATCGATACAGCTTAATTTGGAGAGAGCTCAATTTCTGGGAATTCGCACAGCCCTGGGTTATAGGAATAGTACTCCTAACAATGTAATTATAGCAGAATCAAAAGTTGTATTATTAAGGGATAGAGCGTTGATGTTAGCAAAGAATTTTTGTAGCAAAATTTATAAGTATGGTGATAGTTCGATTAGAAATAGCTTAAATAAATTAAGTACTAAAGAGATGATGGCCAATTATAGAAACCCGACGTTTAACAAAAGTGTGTTATGTGAAGCCTGGGAATGTGTGCGACGATATGGCGTTAAACTTGGTAGAAGTGAGAACTATTTTGAAATTTGGAATTTAGATTATAATACGATCACTGATTTAATTAATATAGACTGTGATACCGGCAGAAAAGTCAGGGGACCAAGTCATAAGATAAACAAATGTAACATTAATCACACTCAGGGATATTTACCGGAAGATTTAACATTAATTAATGAAGTCAAGAAAAAACATGACTTAAATGATAGTACACTGATTATGTATACGGATGGTTCTAAATCACTACAGTCAGTCTCAACTGGAGCAAGTGTAATTATAGAAGAAAATGAATACGGTTATTACTTTAGTCTACCCAAAGAATGCTCTGTATTTACAGCAGAAGCTGCAGCAATATTAATTGCACAAAAGATTGCACTTGCAAGAGTTGAGACTTTTGATAATTTAGTAATCTTTTCAGACAGTTTATCAGTATTACAAGCGATTAATAACAACGATATAAATGTATATAGAAATAAATATATTTTAGAGATAATTAGACAACATACGCGATTTAAAAACGAATATAGTAAGAAAATTATATATGTGTGGATTCCGGCCCACGTCGACTTTACTGGAAACGAGTTAGCTGATCAATTCGCCAAAATGGGTGCCGAAGAACCTGCAGACGAAAATATTGAAGTACCTATTAAAGATCTTACAAGTACGTTCAAGGAGGAAGCATGGAGAAAAACTCAAAGTAAAATAGTGAACGAGTACAGGTACAAGGGAGCCTTTTATTTTGATAACTTTTATAATGGTAACAAGAAGCACACATGGTTCAGAGAGTGGAATACGGAGAGATATTACGTGACATTCATCAACAGACTGAGATCCAATCATTACAACCTTAACGTATCGCTGGCTAGAAAGAACTACGTGGAAAGTGAAAGATGTGAGTGTGGGTATGAAACGGAGGATATCGATCACATCGTGTGATAGCGTTGCCATCGATTCGATGAGCAGAGAGTAAAGTTAGGTGAGATATTATGGAGGAATCGGCTTGAGAGAGTTGAGAGTATATACGATATTTTGAAAAGAGAAAATTGGAAGAAATTCAGAATCATCTTCGATTACATCAAAAAAGTAAAAAGAGTCATATAGATTTGGGACTCTTGAGTGCGAGGTCACATTCTGATTCGAGGCACTCAAGATCACCGCCTTTGCGTTGCATAACCACAATAACCGTTTCGGTTAGGTTGAACACGCGTGTCACAGGACACAAAACAAAAAAAAAAACAAGAGGAAGGCGATGACATAAGATCTTCCAAACGTTTTAATAAATTCTCGCTTAACATAATAGGCAAGAATATAAACCAATTATGTAGCGTATGTCAAAACAGAATTTGTGCCTGATCACTTTAATCACTTTCTAGCTTTCAGTAATTGCAACTTGCCGTTCTGACCGTTCTGATCCTTCTTACCGTTGCCACATAGTCACAGTCACAGTCGTTCTCTTGGTTCTCTTCTTCTTAGGTTAATCACGTGATCACGTCCTACTCGCTATACATGCGCGCGCATACATTCATCCCCGATCCTGCCTGGCCCGGTTGTTTCCTGCTTTTAGATACTGCCTGCACTCCCGTGGTTGTTCCACTAATGACTAATGACCAGGGACAAACTGCCTCTTGGAAGAAGAGAAGACGTTTTTCTAGTGCCACCTGCTTCTGTCCCCCCGGAAAAAGCGAACTAAAACAGGTCACGTGACGAAAGTGGGAGAAGTCACGTGAGAGAAACGTGCGTGCTTGCACGTATCTACAGTGTGTAGGTTTCACGTATACGAGGTGTGTTCAAAAAGTATCGCGAATTTTGTGTTTTTTCAAAAATTATTTATTTATTCATGAATATCTATTTTATCCCCTTCAAAGTAATCCCCATGAGATATTATACACTTGTGCCAACGGTTTTTCCAATCTTCGAAGCACTTCAAAAAATCATTTTTTTTTATCTTGTTCAGCTCCTCCTTCGATGCCGTCTTTATCTCGTCAAGCGTAGCGTAACGTCGTCCTTTCATGGGCCTCTTCAGTTTAGGGAACAAGAAAAAGTCACAGGGGGCCAGATCTGGGGAATACGGTGGCTGCGGCATCATTAGTGTGTTGTTTTTGGCCAAAAAGTCGCGCACAAGCAACGATGTGTGAGCAGGGGCGTTATCGTGGTGCAAAAGCCAATTTTTGTTCTTCCACAAATCCGGGCGTTTCTGGCGGATTGCTTCGCGCAAATTGCGCATAACTTGCAGGTAATATTCCTTATTGACCGTTCTACCCTGTGGCAAGAACTCATGATGCACCACGCCCCTGCAATCGAAGAAAACTGTCAGCAAAACTTTCACATTTGACCGAACTTGGCGCGCTTTTTTCGGTCTTGGTTCGTGCGGCAGCTTCCATTGAGATGATTGAGCTTTGGTTTCCACGTCATAACCATAAACCCACGATTCGTCACCAGTTATGACCCTCTGGAGCAAATTTGGGTCGTCGCGGACAGAGTCCAACATCTCATTAGCAATGTTCATGCGATGCTGTTTTTGGTCGCAATTGAGCAATTTTGGTACGAATTTCGCGGCGACCCGTCTCATGCCCAAATCATTGATAAAAATCGAATGGCACGAGCCAATCGATATGTTTAGGTCCTCAGCAACTTCTCTAACGGTGATTCGACGATTGGCCAATACCATTTTCTCCACTTCATTAATTTTTTCGTCTGTTGTTGAAGTGCTCGGGCGTCCGGCACGCTCTTCGTCGTTCACATCTTCTCGGCCTTCTGAGAACATTTTGTACCACCGATAAACGTTGCTTCGGTCCAAGCTTCTCCGTATGCCACAGTCAACATTCGGAATGCATCCGCGCACTTAATTTCGTTTTTCACACAAAATTTGATACAGGTTCTTTGATCCATTTTTTTGAATAGGTAAAAATCGAAGACAATCCAAAACACGTGCAAGCAAAGCAGCTGTCAACAATTAAGTGAACATTCAAAATGGCCGAGCTTGTCGGCATAAGTGAGAGACATGAGTACCAACATAACGCCACAAAAAGATCGAAATTCGAATATACGTAACCCGCGAAAATTCAAAATTCGCGATACTTTTTGAACACACCTCGTATATAAGCGCATTGACACGCACACACGCACGCTTGTGCATAGCGCACACGCACGCACGTGGGCATACAAATATGTACGTTAATATACATTAATGTATATAATTTGATTATATATTTGTATTTCTTTTATTTCCAACTTTTTAAACATTATTTGAGTTTATGAACTATGATTTACAATTTATTCAAATGTAATTAATGTTTTATAAAACACAACTTTTATACATGAAATAAGAAATAGAATGCAACATATTTTCCCGTCCCACTTAACACAGACTTCGGACTGTCGGATATATAAACATCAAATACTTGGTGTGGTTAAAAAATATGTTGCACAGCACATAGATGCTATCAACTTGCAACATATGTAAACACACTAACATTCACACTTTACAATTACATGTACAATAATTAATAATGTAGTAATTATAAATGTTACAATAATCATACATACATACAAAATATACACACGTATAAGATTAAAATTTAATTGATGGATATAACTAAAAAAACATATATGAAATACTATATATCACAATAACAATGTATCACACTGCTACACTTCTTCTCAGATGCAATATGTTTCGCTTTTGCTAAAACTTTGCATCTTTCCTTCGATCTCATCTCCACCCACGTACCACCACACTGCCTGAAGGCATATCTTCGTTAAGAAAACATAACTTCTTCAGGTAGATGACTGATTGAAGTAGAGGGACCTACGTAACTTATTGTTTTTAATCAACTCATTCATTCGTTCACAATAAATGTAACATTCATATAACCACAATTTTTATATAAAGATAAAAAAAAAGAAAACTAATACACATTAAAATATACAAAAACAAAAATTAAAAATGCATACCATTATTTACAAAATTTTTTTCTAACTGAATATTTTATATCATTCTGCAGATTTTTTTTTCTTTTTTAAGCATTATTTTTAAAAATCGCACGCATTCGCTTAATTTCACACACGTTCTTTATTACATCGTTTTGCAACATTTCGACGTCGTTCTGATCAATATTAATTTCATTTTTATGATTGCACCACCATGCAATATTATTAATCGCAATAATACACACTACTATTTTAAACATGTTGGTGTGATGCTCCATACATTCATGCCAATCCATACTTGCATTCCAATTTTCTAAAAAATCTAACAATACTTTTAAAATATTACGACGATGAGCTCTAGTCTTTAATAATTTATTTGTCAAACTTGTGATTTGTTTCATGCAAAATAAAAACGAATTACTTCTCAAACTACTTTCACAATTTGTACAAAAATTTACTTCTTTAAGAATTAAGTTAATAATATCATTGTAACGATCCATAGAAGATGCGGTCATCACTTCTTCGGTAACATTTTTATCCAAAATTAATTCTGCTTCATCATCGTTATACGTTACACTACATTCATTGTCACTAGATTCTAAGTATTTTTCAAATGTACACAAAATGTCAAAACTGTCACTTTCGCAATTACCGCGACGCATCGAAATACAATTCATATTGTTAACCAGTAATGTAAAAAATGATTTTTCGAATTGATGAGGTGTTGGATTAATGTTACGTACCGCGTGACTACGAATTTGGCCAAAATAATTTTCTAAAGGATCCTGATTACAAAATCGCGTATTTAATTTTCTAAAATCATATTTTTTATTTAAAATTTTCCATAAATTTTGAAAACCATTTATTGTTGACAGCCAATTTGTTAAAGTTGGTACCGATTTTACTTTAGAGCGTAAAATTTTGTCGACAAATGACATTTTGTGCAATTGATTTTTCGCACTCACCTAAAACTTATGATGTTTACTGTTTTCCGTTATAGAACAACGTAATTCATTGGCATCCTCTCATCACCATTCACACTGTCGAATAGATCATTAAAAAAGTTCACTACCGTCGCTGTCGCTATTTTTTCTTCGCCTATTTGGATGTCTTTCTGGTTAATAAATATAACGCCTATAAAAAATATTAAAATAATTATTAAACAGAAATAATTTTCAGGCAAACATTTGTATGTACAAGTAAAGATAAAATTACAAAATATATAAATTATGTATATAAATACATGCATTTGTATGATTACATATTTTATATTAAATCTCATATATACATCTTATACATACATACAAATGCATGTTTGTTACTAATGATTTTTTTTTATGTAATTATGTTAATTAGTATAATACTTACATTTTGATGTTGCGAAAGTTTGAACAACACCAGCCATAGTACCACTCATCGCTTGAACAGCGTACTTTACACGCATCTTCTTGATCTTGTCTTCCAGAATATGCTCCGCTGTTATCTTTTTTAAAAGTGGCCGAATGATGTTGATCTTTTTATCCATTATCCAGGCTGTTTTTAATGTGTCCCACGATGCAAATCTATCTTCTTCCTCCGGAGTAGACGAGCGCAGTAATGAATCTTTCGATATCAAATTGTTCCGTATTTCTTTTATAAGATGTGGTGGATCGTATAAATGGATTACGTTTTGATCTCCAACGATGTATGTTTGATCTGTAACGGGATGATTAAAAATAAAATAATACGGACACACATATTTTTATTTCCTTTCTCATTTATTGTATATTTACTTTCTGATGTGTTCTTCAAATTCTTCTTCATTGCTGTAAGTAATAGTAGCTCTTTAATTGCAGCTACATTGCAAGAGCCTTGGTCACACACTGTCGCGACTATGTGGAAGTCTGCTCTTTTTATTTGCAATACATGTTCTTTAATATTACGAATTAATTGAGCGTCATTAGTCTGTTTACTACAAAAACTATATGAAAGTGGCATCTTCCAGCCAGAATGTAATCCGCGCAACATAAAAACTAAAGCGTGATCCGCGATTTTGCCAGTTCGATTATTGCGCCAATCCTCAAGACCACAAATGATATCCTTTCGGACGTCATAAGTGCACTTGGGTTGGATAGATACCTCATCCCACATAAGGATACACACTTTTTCTTTCATTGACATTTTTTGAGATACACTCTCCAAATGTCTCGAGATAAATGGGTTTAATCCAGGATGTACAGGTATTTTATGCAACACCGACTGCAATGTCTGAATGGATGGTATTTGTTTGAAAATGGCTCTTAAAGAATTATAAGCATGCTTCCCTATTGTCTTGTACAGAGTTAGTGAGAAAGCTTTTTGTTGAGCATTAAAACGTTGTCCCTGTTAAACAAAGAATATTAAACAAAATTAATAAATACATAAAGTTAATAATACCTAAAATTAGCAAAAGTGATATTAATTACACAAGTAAATGATAATCTCAAAGAATTTTTTTTATGTTCATTACTTTTTGTTTGTTTATTTTTTTATTTCTAAATATCAAAATCATTTATACTTTAATACAAATATTTTATACAAAATAATTATTACATAGATACATATTTTTATACCTATGATCTTTTTTATTTCATAAATTAATAATGATCGATGTATTAGTAATGCAATTTTATTTGCTTTCTGTCTTTTAAATGTACACAAAAACATGCATATATGTGTGACTGTTTTTGCGTACAATTAATTTTCCCTTTTGATTACATAAAAAAATTTGAAAATGCTTTTTTTAAATATGAGTATATTTCTAAAAAATAAGTTAATAGGGTTATGCACAATAAAAATTAGAAACAGGGGATAAAAAACAAATTTTAATGATTTGTGACACATAATAAATGTATTTATTACAATAACGTCAATACTCAATATATTTCAGAAATACAAAAAGAAGTATATGACAGAAATATAATATGTAATGCAACATACATGTAATGCAAATTAAGTTCTTTTTAAAATATCCATTATGGCTATTGCACACAGGTCGCCTCAACGCGTTACGCTCGGCAAGTAGTCAATCATTCTTTCGTTTCACAGCGAAACGAAAGAATGATTGACTACTTTGCCTCGTTGAAGCATCTTGTGCAACAGGCCTTAGCCTGTAGACTTTTCCATCTGCTTAACAGTCATCTAAGAAAAAAGAAAATTATTATGTAAACAGCGTACAAGATTAAAGTAAATAATAATTCAAATTGTACTAATTACTTACATTTTTTATCATCTTATACAAGTGTTTTGATTATCAGAGTTTGCTTTTTTCTTCCTTTACTCCTCTCTTCTGAATGATCTGTTCCTTTCTTTTTTCCATGTTTATTATACCTATTGCATCCTTTATTTTAACATCTGGTTCCTGTACACGAATACAAAATTAACTGTACAATAAAAATTGTAAATAAAAATAGTATTAATTTTAAATATAAGCTTAGAAACATGCAAGTAAAAGAATTATAAAAATCTTATCTTGCTAAAAATATCCTGTTTACCTCCTCCATACGAGTCGCTTTATAAAATAATTTTGACATGCATATCACAAGTGCAATAGAAAATTTTCAAGCATTAATATAATGCAAAACCACAATAGAAAATCAGGAACCAGATTAATAGTACTTAGAAACAGTGCATCATATAATATTTCAAAAACATATATACATGTGTAATTTACGAAAAAGAAAATTGATCCGTGTATAAAATCAGTTAATGTACATATCATAAAAAATATAAATTAATAGATTAAATTGTATTAAATAAGAAGCTTTATATGTGTAATACCTTTATATTACTTAAAACCTTCAAAAATCGTATTAATAGATTGTTGTGCGTGTTATTAAATAAAAATATCAAATATTTCAAAATAATTGTAATATATTTATCAATACTTTTATTATATTTAATAGCAATATTGATCAACATAGCAAATAATCAACATGAAAACCTCAAAAATGTGTATTAAAATTGCAGAGTAATAAAGTATATGACACAATAAATGTAATCATTGAAAAATTGTTAATGGGCTTTAAAAAAAAAGTAAAAAAGCAATAAGCATTATCATCGATTAATTAGGAAATCCACAGTTTAACTTATGACAGATTATGTTGTATTGTAAATAGTTTTAATTAAGACGCATTTAGAAGTTATACATACCTATAGAAAAAAACGAAGTAAATGAATAATAATTATCTCGTGAGAAATAGCATACCTCCATGACAAACAGTACATATATTAAGAGGGGTACTTACTTTTTTTTTAAACGTTAATAAAAAGTGGAACATTTTAAAAAAATATAAAAAAATTTTCTTAAAATGTATAAAAAAATAGCCTCAAAGTTTTGAAAAGATAAATCTTTTTGTTTTTATTTTAAATAAAGTTAAAAAATTATTTTTTTTTATGTTTTAAAATTGCAACCCCTCTTAATATTAATAAAGTAAAACAACAGATAAATATAAAAAGTATAGAAAAATGGAATAAAAAAATTACCAAGAACACACAATATCAAACAAGACAAATAATCTGTAATGTTGCCAATTTTCTCTCGCGCGGATTAGCTCGCTGGAGCGGTGCGATAGAAAAGGCTCGAACGGGAAGCGAGGAAAGAGTCGTGTTTTATAAATGACGAGTCGGCGGTGTGTGTGATATAACCGATGTGTGTTTATTAATTACGCTCTTACGGAACCGAAAGAATACAATGGTTCGGTGCGCGCGGACGGACAAGATACATGAAAGTAGAACGGCGTGTGGACGAACGGGTCTTTTGAAAACGCGGCTATTTACATGTCGATATGTACATACGGTTCGCGAGGTGTCGCCAGGTGATGGATCGCGAGTGACGTTTAGATGCGGGCGCGTCTTTCCCGTGTATAGCGGTACGTGAGGGGCGGAGCTCCGTGACGCGACGTGGCGAGGTGCGAATCGGCAGGGCGACCGCGGCCGTGTGCGTGCCGATGATGATGGCGGCTGGGATGCCGCGAAACGCGCCGAGTACCTCGGCCGAAACCCCGTATCGGCGATTCCGGTTGCTTGCGTTTCGTGGAGGAGCGGAGGTATTCGCAGTCCGAGAGCTGGTCGGGAATCCTTCCCTCGCCAAGTACCTTGACGAGAGTTGGACGCTCGGGCTCGCGAGGATGCGGAGGATGAGGAGCGGTGCGGAAATTTGCGGAGTACCTCCGCCGTGGCCAAGCAATCTTCGACCACTTTTATTTCCAGGAGTGTCAGACGCAGCGGATCAACGGGTAATGCTGGCTGACGGGAAACAGGTGCCTCTTTCGGAGCGCGTGGCCCTATATACGAGGTGTGATCAAAAAATAAGGTGACTTTTCATTTTTATAAAAAAATATTCATTTATTCATCCAAAATTATGTTATCCCCTTCAAAATAATCCCCCTCTGATACAATGCATTTGTACCAGCGCTTTTTCCAGTCGTCAAAACATTTTTGAAATGCACTTTTGGGTATTGCCTTGAGCTCCTTCAGCGATGCAGCCTTAATCTCCTCAATGGTCGCAAATCTTCGTCCTTTCATAGGCCTTTTCAATTTTGGGAAGAGGAAAAAGTCGCAGGGAGCCAAGTCTGATGAATACGGTGGCTGAGGCATGATGATAGTATTGTTTTTGGCCAAAAAAGTACTCACTAGTAACGACGTGTGCGCAGGTGCATTTTCATGGTGCAGAATCCATGAATTTTTTTTCCACACTTCCGGACGTTTTTTTCTTATTGATTCACGCAAACGCCGCATAACCTCAAGGTAATACTCCTTGTTTACCGTACGACCTTGTGGTAGGAATTCTTGATGCACAACGCCATGGTAATCAAAGAAAACTGTGAGTAAAACCTTCACATTCGAACGAACTTGGCGTGCCTTTTTCGGTCTTGGCTCTCCTGGGCTCTTCCACTGGGATGATTGGGCTTTGGTTTCGACGTCATAACCATATACCCATGTTTCGTCACCAGTTATAACCCTTTTGAGCAGATCAGGATCATCATTGACGTCGTTCAACATGTCTTGGGCGATGTTCATGCGACGCTGCTTCTGATCAAAATTAAGCAGTTTTGGAACGACTTTCGCTGACACACGTGTCACACCCAAAACATCCGTTAAAATTGATTAGCATGAGCCAAACGATATGTTAAGATCATTAGCTATTTCTCTAATCGTGATTCGATGATTTTTCAACACAATTTCTTTCACTTCCTGAACATTTTCGTCGGTTTTTAACGTGCTGGGGCGTCCAGTGCGAGGTTCATCGTTAACATTTTCTCGGCCCTCTTGGAATAACTTATCCCATTTATAAACATTTTTTTTGCTCAAAGTTGACTTACCGTACGCCACTGTCAACATTTCAAGAGTTTTTGAACACTTAATACCATTTTTTACACAAAAATTTATACAAACTCTCTGCTCTATTATTTTCAACAGCAAAAAATCGCCAAGCACGCAAACACGAGTCTAACCTTTATGCCTCTCACATAAAAACAACACATGCTATATAGTCAAAACTGTGAACATATGATCGTGACGAGTGTACCAACACAAAAAAAAAATTTTGAAATTAGAGTGTACAGAGCGCGCGAAATTCAAAAAGTCACCTTACTTTTTGATCACACGTCGTAATTGGAAATTCATATAGTATTTTGTTAATTTATTAATTTTATATAATATATGAGAGGGTCTTGTTTGATCACGTTGTGATTGACCACAGCGTGCTCCCATCACATTGTGAGGGCAGCGTGATACGTTCTTGTGCGCACGGCGAGATTATCACGTTACTCTCACGCCATGAAATGTTTCCATCACGCGTGATTGCACCATGCGACCTTTTACGCGTACACTCCGCGCTGACGCTTGACTGCCGCACACGCAAAGCCGCGCACGTACGTGTTTCTTGGCAGCATGGCGGAGATTGGGGTGCGGGCGGACAGAAGTGGGGAGCGTTTCAATAGCGCATCTTCCTCGCTCGACGCTGGGTCGAGAGAGAAGACACGAATCGACATGCTACCATGGAAAAACTCAAATTGGAGAAATTTAATAACTATAATGTCTCTATCATACTTTAATTAAACTCATGATATGACCAATGTAATGATTTATTTTGCAGTTTACAACTTTATAGTTGCAACTTTTTTTTTTTTTAATTTTACTATTGCTAATAAATATATTGTATTAGAGGTCGTTCATATTGAATATTAGTTCGTTTATGTCTGTCACATGCATGACGAGCTGTCACATGCATGATGTAAAAAACAAGGTGAAACAACGCGCATCGTCGGCGGCTCGATGCGCGGTAAGAGGCGTGACTCGATGTGATGAGCCAATGAAATTTGGGTCCAAATATATCCGCACAATTTAAATATGGAACAATTATATGTAGTCACACGAACTTAAAATGTAGATATTGTTAAAAAAAATAAATATAAAAATGTAAAAATACTTGAAATTTATTATCTTTAACACAAATCACTGTTGCAATAAACACTGTTGTTATAAACATGAAATACAACAATTTAGCCATACACATAAGCTCATTCTTATAACTTTCCAAATTTCTTCTAATCCAAGTTTACAAAATTTGAAATAACAATTATCACAATTTTCATTAATGTACAAAGTCTTAACCTTATCTTCACGTTCTTCTTTTTTTAAGTAGCTTTGAATTTCTTCGATTCACCGATTATCTCCGATTCATGTATAAATACAAGTATAAATACGTCCCAGTACCGGAGCCGTAGCCATATTGAATCTCAAAATTTGGACCCAGTTCTGATTGGTCTAGAGTATGGTCTACTGCGCATTTGGTTACTTGTTTCACCTTTCTTCTTACATCATAGTCACATGATGAAAATATTTACTTAGTGTGCAAAATCTATGATATATATACACAAAATGAAACCTTATTCCCCTAGGGATAACATATGCGAATAATATCGTGCAATTCAAAGTAAGATTGAAAGTGTAGAAAAAAGGATTAGCTTAAATAAAATATTTGTAATTGCAAATCCAGATACAGGACGATGAAAAGAGGAGTCTCGTTGCACGCACGCTTGCACGCACGCATTTTGTAGAAATGTACTTGCGATTTTATTATATGCATTATATTGCATTACAATATTCAAAAATGTATGTAATGAGATACATTTGGGAGAGAAAAAGCGAAAACTCCTAATTGTAAAAAGTGTATACACGAACAGACTTAGATGTCTAGCCAGTCTGGCGATACAGGAACAGTCTTACATGACGATGGCGGCACCATCTATTGCGAGAGTCAGCAACTATTTTTATAGAGAGACTCCTCTTTTATTGTCCTGAATCTGGATTTGCAATTATACAAATTTTATTTGAGCTAATCTTTTTTTCTAGGCTTTCAATCTTATGTGTAGCGCGTGGCATCCAGGATATAATTCACTTTAACTTGGACGTTTGTCGGTAATATCAATATCAAATTTTGCGACATAAAATTTTATTAATTCAATAAGGAAATAACATTGTATACATCATATAAAACGCTCAAAACGTTTTTCTAAAATAACAAAGTATATGTAAAAAATATGGGATCTGACAAAATGACATTTCAAATATTAATTTGATAAAATAATTAATAAATCAAGATTTTTTGCAAAAAGATTTAATATTCATATTTCATTTTTAATACAATTTGTTCTATATGTACACTACCGTATTTTTAAAAATTCTATGTACTATGCATTTCAAAAGTTCCATTATTCAATGTTTTCACTAACAATTTTACTTTTTGTATTGTTTACATAACTTGTTTACATAAAATATGATGAATACCTATATTCTCTTATTTTCGTAAATACCCAGTCAGCAAAGCGTCAGAAATTTGCCTGTAAATTGCTAGCAAATTTAATCAAAAATATTCAGCAAGTTGAAGTCAACTAGGTCCGCATTAAGATTATGTTTTGGCGACAAAACTTGTTGACATAATTCAACGACAAATTGCCATCAAAAACCGAGCACAGCTTATAAATATAACATGGCAACAAATTGTCGGTAAAAAGCGAGCAAAGCTTGCAGAAATATTTTTACAGCAAATTGCTGATAATATCATGTAGGCTACTGTCAATAAAAGAACGATATGTAAGCAATATTTTCATAAAAATCAAGCTTCTAATTAAACACATTTGATCCTTTCCCATTGAAGATCGTGAATGTGGAATATGCAAACTGTAGTTATAAACTAATAAAAATGATATCAATTTTTTTCGACTAATAGGACACGTTCGAGTGTCCTAGCGCGAGTGAAGTGTGTGCCCGTATCGTCGAGTACAACAATATGATGTTTTTTTTATTTGAGAAATTTACTTACAATTTCCATTTATAATTTTTTTTTTTTTTGTATAATTTGCGACTATGTTAAATAGTTTCGTGACAGAAAATAAGAAAATATAGTATAAAGGGGGGAGGAGGGAGTTGTAAAATACTTTGTTTCTTGATGGTTCAGAAAACATTAACGGGATACAATTCTAACTAACGCCAGTTTATTAGTCATAGAGTTCTATCAATCACCCTATAGGTAGAAATTCATTAGGTATATAAAAAGAACGTATTTACAATTTACTGAAGAGAGGAAAAAAGGATGCGTTTGTGGAATAGCAAGGGAATTGTGGAATACTAACAACTTATGTGACGAAAGGCACTTTTATTTGAAAAAACATTAATGATGTTTTGTAGATTTTACACACAAATAAGTGCCATAAGGTTTTGCACACATTTCGTAAAATACGTTTTATTAAAAAAAAAAAGTTCTTTTTTAATAACATTTTATCTTAAAATATTTTTTTAAATAAAACTTTAAAATAATTTCTTCGCTTCTAGTACTTATAATAAACGTCATACAAGGTTTACAAAAATAAGTGTAAAGTCGCAAAAGGGATCCACACGGCGGACGACCGATTCTACAATAACACATAACACGATTTTATTTGACGAATTCATATGCACATAATAATACACATTAAATTCAATAATATTATTTGCATAAGTTTGCATTCAAGGTCTTTAAACTAACGTTAAAAATTAACATGTAGTGTACTTCTCAGAGAGTATACACCTGTATAAATTTCTGTTATCTTCAAAATTTTAATTCGACTTATAAAAACACAACGGACACTTATATTGACCAGTAACGTCCTACAATGTCTAGATTGTAATGAAGTAACTTTAACGGCTGTTCTTAGAATTCAATGCAAACTGTATACAAGATATGACGATATTTCGTTACTCTAGATATATTCCACGACCGCCGTCTTTCTTCTATCATAACTACACATATTGTGTACGAAAAAAGTTGAGATTGTCTCAGCAAAAACTGAACTTGCGTGCTACACTTTCAAGCAATAGTGTATGCGAAATTGTTGAGCAGGTTACATATCTGTATAGTAGCTATTTACACATTTAAAGATTCAATACAATCGTACAATGATTGCGTGTAGAAAAGACAAGGAGCTCTATAAACCAGGTTAACGTTCGATAAATAAGTAATCATGTAAAAAAAAATATATAAAACATTTCTCTCTCTCTCTCTCTCTCTCTCTCTTTCTCTCTCTTGCTCTTTCTTTATCTCTCCCTCATCAGCCAGCCACTTTAGCGTTTCGACCTCCGTCGATCATTCCTTGATCTCGGCGTTGCAACAATGCGACAAGGTGAACGCAGAATGCGTCGGTATTTTCAGATCGGTTCGACCTGATACTCCGTTTTCGACTTTTGCTTTCGTTTAAGCTTGCTTTGTATTTCCTGTAACGTCTTGCCCTTCGTTTCCGGTACTACGAAGTACGCGAAGACTGCGGACGCGGCGGTGAAGCATGAGAACGTCCAGAAGGTCGCGGCCTGGCCCATCCTGTCCTCCATAGTTGGAAACAGCTTGGTGACGGCAAACACCAGACTCCAGTGCACCACAATAGACATACTGCTGGCAACACCCTTAGTTTCCGGCGGAAATATCTCGCTTATTACCGTGAACGGCACGGACCCGTAACCGATCGAGAAGACAATGTTGAAGAGAGCGAGGCTAGTCAGTGGGAGCCAGCCGAAGGTGCTCACGTCACTTCCTCCATCCTTGAGCTTGAAGTAGTAACCCAGGACGCTCAGACAAATGGTCATCAATGTGCCGGATATTATCAGGAGCGGCTTTCTGCCGAATCTAAAAAGAGAAAAGACGATTCATAACTGTTAAATGGCTAATACATTAATTCCAAGATTAATTAATTATTTGAAAAAGTTTGAAAATTAATTACTTTTGTTCGTTAAAAATGGAAGTTTATAGGATTATATTTGTACAGAATGAACTTGGTATTTCACGTTATATAAGAAGAATCTATCGAAAGACTACTTTTTATTTTTAACGCTTACTAACCAACGTAATTTTTTTGTTCCTTACTAGTCAACGTGGGATTATACAATTGTGTAAATATATTGATAAAATAAAATGTTATAAAAAAATAAAAAATTATTTACTTCCAATTTTAGCACCTTCACCAGTCAAGCTGGGATCAGCCATGCACTGTGAATTTCTCACACCGACATAACTATTAAAATAACAGTTAAAAAGCGTTATTGCGACGTCATATTCTTCTATCAATAAAGTTTTCTTTTTTAGGTGGGGTATAGGCGCGTGTAGTACGTACTGTACCGGCGTACGCAATGCGAGAAATTTTGCTCGAACGCAAGTGACCCCACGTTGGCTAGTAAGGGTTAACGTTAATTTCAAGAAATTCAAGAAAGTTATTAAAATTTCTAACCGATTTGTGAGAAATATGTCATATTGAAGTAGACTCTAACCTGTCGATTACGGTAGCGACGAATATTGTCATTACTACTTCGGTAAGTCCAATAACGATGGTCGCCAAGAAAGGATCGATCGTGCTGTTTGCCGCCTGGAAGATGTTGACCGTGTAAAATAGAATCGCGTCTACGCCACATAGTTGCTGAAAGAACATGAGTCCTATGCAGGTGATGGCAGCCTTACGCCCAGCCTTGGTCCCAACGAGATCTTTGAAACCACCCGACGCGTTCGTCATCCTGTCAACGTCGTTCTGGATAACGGTTATCTCCCCCGTAATGTCATAATGCGATCCACGCAAGATCGTCAGCACTTTCGTGGCCTGGACCTTACGGTCTTTCTGCAACAGCCACATTGGTGATTCCGGCATGAACGGCACACCCAGGACGAAAGGCACCAAAATAGCGCAGCAGGCGATGTTGAAGACTACGTAGGAACAGTACGCGCCCGCCACGTACGAGAACATAATTCCCGAAGAGAAGAGCAGAGGAAAGAAGGCGCCCAGAGCACCGCGGATCGACGCCTGGGCGATTTCACCAGCGTAAACTGGCACGAGGACGCAGGCCGCCCCGGCGCCGATGCCACCGATGAATCGAGCGACGTATATACTGATGATGTTCCCAGTCGTGAGCAAGGTGATCCAGCATGTGGCGAATGGCACAGCCGTCAGAAAGATGGTCCATTTCCGACCGATTTGATCGGCGATCTTGCCGGCCGGTACGGCGCCCACGATGGCGCCCAACGCCAGCAGGGATGTTATCCACGAGATCTGATTCTCGGACAATTTCTCCGGGAGAAAGGATTCCGCCGATGTGAGGTATGGCAGAATCGGCGACGTCCAACCGAGCGTTATACCGGCCTGCATACCACCCAGCGCAGCTGTAAACAAACGGCACATTTTCATCAACGCGCGGGAAAGAAATATTTTATTAATTCAAAAAAAGGTTCGTTGCTCAAAACGTAAAATTTTGTCACCTTAAAAGAGAGATAATGTCGAAAATGTTTAAAAATTACTTAAGATCCAAATAGAGGAAATAATAGCGGAAAGTCATAAATACTGGCATGCCACTTTTCAGATAATAAACAAAAGCTAAAAATAAAACTTTAAAACCGCGTGAATACAAAGTAGCAAGTATCTTCTATCAGATGGTATAGCAGTTTTTATATTATTGTTTTTATATTTTGCATTAATTAACATTTTTTCACAACATATGTAGCTTAAAAAGAGTGTCTGGGAAATTGTATTCCAAAATTGGTACAGTAGGCAGTAATAATAAAATTTAGACAGGGTCCCACAAGAAAGGAATTAACTATTAAATCAATTGATAAACTATATCAGTAACACAATATATTTTTATGCATTTTTATTAAATAACAAAGTTTATAAGATTAAAAGGTTAAAAGTGCACATTTTTAAGCACATTTCCATTTTAAACGTATTTTTGGTACCTTATTAATATACAGGGTGATTATTAATGAATGTTCCTACTTTTTACCATTGGAGTACGCATTTGTAATTTCTACTATAATAATACGTTAGAAATACGTATCCGTCGGTAAATCATGCTCCGATGGTAAAAAGTGGGAACATTCATTATGTATACATAGTTTTGTTGCGTCCAACGCTACTTTTTTTATCTTACGATATTTAAAACAATGTAAAAAAGATCATGAATCATCTCTGTTAATATTTTAGATAAAGATTTCATAGTAATTGTTAATTCTCACGGATAGATGTATCGGTTTTTTGTTGCACAGTGATTTTATTTTCCAAATCGCACTACCAGAAAAATATGAGAGGGGAAAATGTAAACAAAACAATTTTAGAAAGCTACAAACATGTAAAATGATCTAATATTATCAATAATATATTTGTTATTTTTTAAACTATGCAATTTGTTAAAGAAAGTTATGCAAATTTTATTCTTGTTTTTCAACAATTTTAGACAATTTTATATTTAAAAAAAAGTAATTCATACATGTATGAATGGATTTTTATTTGTTTATTTATTTAATAAGGAAGTAGTACGAAGTTGACACACGGAAATCGTACAAAATTGACATAAGAATTTTATGAAAAAGAATATTCGCGTCTACACTTATAAAAGTAGATGTTTAATTTTAAGATACTAAAATGTTTTTTTGTCTCTGTTTTTTAAATACTTAATCATGTTTTAGTTTTAATTGTGCGTGTTAAACGCTAAAAAGTGTTTAGTGCGTCTTTTTACAAAATAATTCGATATAGGTATGTAGCGTTGTTTAATTAGGTGAAAACAGAAATTATGGGTTAAATAATAAGTTTATATCAGCAACACTTTTTACCACAAAATCTTTTTCAATGAAATTCTTTAATATATGATACTTTAAAAAAATCATGGCGCTATACATAATGTATATATAAATCATTAAATATAATGTACATTATTTTGATTGCATAAGTATAACAAATTTTTTAATTTTATGCATCTTGTATATATTACATGTTTTTTATATTCTAAATAATATATATTATGTCTTGAATTGAAAACACGTAGGTTAAACATTTTTTAACGTTACAAGTATTAAAACACTTTTAATAAACAGAATGTTTTAAAAACGTTTCACTTTCTTGAATGTTCAATATCAATAAGATGTTTTATTTTTTAACGCGTAAGGAAACTATATGTTTAACTGAAACAATAATACATTTCCTTTTTGTTTAAGAAGAAAGAGTAAAATACTTGTAAACGTTTTCAATAGTTAAAACATCATGGTGTTTAAATTTTCAACAATAAAATAATAAAACGTTTAAAGCTGAAACATCTTTCTTCGCTAAACATTTGTTTTGAAAAATATGTTTTACATATAAGCATTTTTGACACTCCGCTGTTTACAGTGTAAATCTGCTTAAATTCAAACTCATTTGACAGGTCAAATTTTTCGCTAGCCCATTTGAAAGCAAACTCAGAGGGTTGAAAATTAGCATGCGCGTAGTAGATCCACTGTATTGTTAATCTTTCTTATTTTTTATTTTTTTTGTTGGTTGAACAGAATAGATTGTAATGTATGTAAAATACAAACTATATAAATTATTGTTATACATAATGTTTTACCTTTTATACTCGTACAATATATGGACCTACTATGCGTGCGTTAAATTTCAACCCTCTAAGTTTGCCATCATATAGTCTAGCGAAAAATTAGAGCTGTCACATGTGTTTCAGTTTAAGCAAACCTAGACGCGGTTGTTGTTGTTTTTTTTTCCACAAAATTCATGTGTCAATTGTGTGCCAAAAGTTGTTTAATCTTTGTAGATGAAAAACTTAAACTCTCTTGCCGTTATGTTAGTACAAGATAAGTTCATCATATGTATTATGGGCTTGATAAAGTTAAAAATTGCTATATTTTAAGAAAATGAAAGAATCGCTAAAATTAGTTAAATTAATTTTACTGACTGAAAAAATTGAAATCTCATAGTTTAAATTACACGAACTTTATAATATTACAGTTTTATACTACTGTTTGCAAATGTGTAATCGGAGGTAATTATATTTAAAAACAACTTAATATATGTCAACCAGAATGCACTTAAGACCGAAAAATAATTTATAACATCGGTTTTTTTTTCCGACATGTTCCACCAAATTGAAACATTTGAAAAAAATATCGAATATAATATGTCACATGACTTACACACTAAATTTTTTTTAGAAATGGCTAATTTTTTAAATCAAAAGAAATGCGATTTTAGAAATTTTAGATTTTTCTCAAAACAGAATTTTCAGCAAAGAATGACAAAAACTTAAAGCTTATGTGTATGGATCCCTTTTATAATCATGAATTTTTTGTAAAGGTTAATTTAGATTTAGTAAAGAAAAAGAAATATTAATGAAGAATTACAATTCTCGCGATATCTGGAAACTGTGGAGATCTTTTGAAGTGAAACTTGGCACAAATTTTTCTTTTATCTAGGTGGATATTTTGCACTATATAACGATTCATGCGGAAATCACTCTCCTTATCACGCTATATCCTACTCATTAAAACAAAATGTGTCAAAAAGAAAAGCTAAATATTCTTGTGCTAATGGAAAAAATGTACATACATATATTACAATAAAAGACACCGAAGTGTATGATTACTTGATATACATATATGTATATTTAATACGACATAATACTAAGCTGTTATATAAATATTTAAAATTGAGAAGGCGCCAAACGATTCGAGTTGGATGTGAGTGCTTAATATTTCCTTGTGTTAATTTGTATGTATTTCCTAGTTTTCCAAATTGCGCATCAAAATATTTTGAAATTCACTTCTTGAATCTTGAAATTTATTTCTTAAATTGAAAAATAATAATACAATAATATGAAATTATTTTAATAACATTGACGTTGACATTATCTATTATCACCTATATTATATAATTAGATTTAATCTTCCCTCTCCCTAAACACCATAAAGAACTTGTTGCAAAAAATAATATTTTGTGCGTTATATAATAATAATGTTCGTGTAGAAAAAAGAATTAACAATTAACAATCAAATTTTGTCGCAACAGATTTTACGTTTTTACTTATTACAATGAAACAGATTTCACAGGAGTAAGATGACTTAAGAATCACACACAAGTATTAAATGATACACACTCGCGATAAGTGCTCCAGACATAGATAAGTTGCTGATTCAAATGTGTAGGCAGGCAGGTCTGTAGAAATTGATCACTTTAGATAGTATCGATATCACCGCGAGACAACTTGTCGGCTACGTTAAGCATATGTATTGTGTAATATGAGAGAAATAGTGCATTGATCTTGATCAAACGATCAAGATTCTTCGGATATTTCGTATATGAGAAGCTGAAATTCTTTGAAGATTCTCCGCATTGCTTCTAACAACAATTTCTTTCACAGCGTGCACAAAAACGTAGTGAAATTCTATTATATACGTAACTCTATTAAGTAATTTAAATTAATTAAATTTAATTAATTAGATTAACTTGGTTTTTCTTTTGTTTCGTTCCCTTTGACTTATCGAATGCAGTGGTGTGTAATAATTTAGTTCCAAAATAACTTGAAAGACGCCACGTTTATATTTACATATGTATATTTCGAAAATTTTGCAGTTGTCTAAGTTATTTTTACAAATTTCTTTTTGTTTTAGCGTTTTCATAATTTAGCGAGGCAAAGATTAATTATGAAATGTAAACACGCGATACTGAAACACCTGTATAAATCTTTACGACAATGAGCTCATTCATAAGAGTGCTAATTGCAATTAATTAATTTTAAAATAACTTTTAAATTTTTTGAGTAATATTTTTCTTAATATTTTGAGAGTTTAGCGGTTATTTAAGCTATTTTTAAACATTTCTTTTTGGTTGAGTATTTTAATAATTGTACGGGGAAAAGATTAATTATAAAATATAAACACGCGATACTGAAACACCTGTATAAATCTTTACGACAGTGAGTTTATTCATAAGAGTGCTAATTGTATACTCAATTAATTTTAAAATAATTTCTTAACATAAGAGAACGTAATACATAAAAATAATCTCGTTAAATTTGAATTGGAGCCACTCAAAACGGTTGTTCTGTTTCCGATAAGGAAACATTATCTTACACAGCATGGCGTACTGACACTTTAATTACAATATAATATCCGATTAATTGAATATATATTAAATCACACTTTACTTAATAAAAAATGGTACAAGTCAGTTGCGAAAATGAAAAAAGATAAACAAACAGCACGGCTTAATTAATCGAAGATCGTAACGCGAATTTCTCATCATAAATTAGCGTTATCTTCAATTAAATTGAATTCTGGATGTAGTACTTCATGATAAAAATTTAATGAAAATTTATACACCGTCGGCAGAGATAAAGCAACAGTAATTCCCGGATTGTGTAATTTTTATTTTAAGAAGGACATCGAGCTTCAGTAATTGATTTCGCGCACCGCGATATGATTAATCTCCTTTAATAAAACTCTAATTTGACGGCTGAAAATGAACTTAATCGCGAGTATAACGGAGCGCAATCCATATTACTTATAAAAAGGCGGAATTATCTTTACGGACGGCTTTATCATCGTTATTACTCGCAATAGAAGCTCGTGTCCATAATTTAAACTATTTAACTTCTAAGTTTCAGTCGCAGTTCATCTCCCGTAGAACAGAGAAAACAAGGAGGAGAGCGATCAGTTATTCTAGAATATTTTGTCAACGTGATCTTGAGCTTAAGTGCCAAGAACCGAAGTATAATTGCCAAGAATTTGGAAGTGCCAAGAATACATTGTGTTAACGGAATATATGTTCGCGTACCCCGCGAACGATAGTGTGAAGTTTATGGTCGTTTTATGTAGATTTCGTTGGAAAAGCGACGCTCGCCATCTCTTACTCACCGCACAGAGTGACTAGAAACTGAAAGCGCTTCCTTCCTTTGTCGGAAGCCACGGAATTATTCGATTCGACTTGTGACACGTGATGCTGCTTTTCCTTATCCGGCAGGGTAACCAGAAAGGGCTTCGACGTCGCGTCGCTGACGCGCGCCGCCGCCGTCACGGTGGTGCCCATCGTCACCGAGGAACGGAATTGATTCACGAGAGAAACGAAAGGGAGGAGAGATCCTCGGCCGCGGGAGAATCAGTAGTCGCTCGTATTTATCGCGAACGTGCTGGTAAACTGTCGCGAGGTAAACTACAGGCAAAAAGTCGCGCTCCGTACCGCACCGCACCGCGCCGCACGTTCTTTGGCCCGCTCGTTATATCGATGTGCGTGTTATATATCGTGTCGATTTATATCACGAGTGAACGCTTATCGCTGCATCGTCCCCAGAAAAGTGCGCGGTACCGCTCGCGCTTTCGTTGTTGGGGAATGACGCGGAGGCCGCTTTATCTGCCACGCCAGAGCTGCTGGTACTATGACTTAAAACCGCGAGGGATTAGGGATGAGAGGCTGTTAAATAAATCGCGGGGGACCACGTTACTAATTATGTCTGTAATGTCGAATTTTGCTTCTCTCCACACCGTCTTCGTGTATACGGCACTTAATCGTATTTATCCTAGCAAACATATTTATCTTAAGTAGCAGTTATCTTCTGTATGTATTTTATGGCTCCGTTTTGTTGAGCTTAACTCGGAGTAATAATGAAAAAAAAAAAAAGAAGACAAAGATTTTATTTTATATTTCAAGATTATGTACATTCTTATATTTATCGCGTTATTATTTTTGCACGATTATTAAGAAAATGGTCACCTTTTGGCTTGTCTGTACGGATTGTCTTCAAGTTGGGGATATAATCGACAGGAGAGCGATTCTCAATAAAAGAATTAATCGAACCCTAACAGCTCAAGATATCTTATGCATCAAAATTTTATTTATTATACTTCCCTAACAGCACATGATATTTAATGAATATTGTGATATCGTATAAATATACGTACGATATTATGATATTATAGGAATATTCGTACAATATCTAGAATATTCTAGATATTGTACGAATATTCCTATAACATCATAATATCGTATTATCGAATATTCTACAATATTTTACGATATATATCGTATGAATATTCTAGAATATTCTAGATATCGTACGAATATTCCTATATCATAATATCGTACGTATATTTATACGATATCGCAATATTCATTAAATATCATGTGCTGTTAGGGAAGTATGATAAATAAAATTTTGATGCGCAAGATTTTTTTTTTTTTTTTTGAAAAATAATAAAATATGATAAAGTGGATAACTTTGTAACATTTTATTGTGTTTGTAAACTTGAACGATTTTCAATACTGCACGCCAATACGATAGTATTGTTTGCATTTTCATCGAAGCAAGTTATACGTTTGTTCGCACAAAATCGCGTTCGTTGGATTTAATTTTATATGTTGGATTTATCTCGGCAGCAGCTATCCCAAAATAATACATAAAAATACAAAGTTTTATTGAAAAAAATAAATACAACTTTAATAGATAACTGTTTTAGTTACTTAAATTATTTTTAGTTGCGTTAGAATGTTAAATGGAATGTTACATCTTTTAATGTATTGATGATAACTGTTATCATAAAATGAGGTCATTGACTTTAGAACACGTGTAAGGTTATTGCGATCACTACAAAAAAAAACGTAAGGCTAACAATTTTTTTCAATATAAAAATCGAGACTTGTGAAAATGTATAACGGAAAGTAATGCGGCAAATCAAAATTTTTTTTTAAATTCTTTTTTTTTTATAGCAGATTCTCATATAAGAAATTTACTTTGCACTTTTTATTCCATTCATTCGTAAAAAATTGTTTTCTTTTCAGTTATATTAGCATTTTTTGGAATTCTTTGTTAGCAAAAAGTTTTATGTTAATCGGAAATATTTAAAGTTGTAAATACATCTCCGTTTAACCTGTTTTGAGAGTCTTGAGAAAATGTTTGCGAATAGAAGTGAAATTAGTAACATTCCTTACGCACGACGAGAGGTCAAAAGAGAAACATGCGAGTGAAGAACAAATCTTACTTGTGTCTAGAAAGTCACCGTTTAAGAGTTTAAAGAACTCCTTTATTTGTTTCGAGCTGTTCGGTTATTCATAGAGTTTAGAGTTTACGAGAAGGAATATTTATGCACTTTTTGAATTATATTAAACTTTTGTTTGCTGCTATATTGCGATAATTTAATATAATTTTTATTGAAGTGCACAGCTCGAGGCAATAACTATTATCAATTCGAATATTCTTCAAACCGTGAGAATAATGTTCAACACTAAAATAGATTAACTTTTCAATTCGAATTCTTTAAATTTTTATTTTATTTCATGGACCGCATTGTATTATTGTTTTATTTGTTAGTAATTTATTTTTCACCATTTTATTATTTATTATGTATTTATTTACTCATTTATTGGTTTGTTCATCTCGAAAATTTACATTGAAGGCTCAAAATGGGATTTTGTGATTTGCAATGATTAACCAGGTTACCATGAATAACATACTCGTATTTTTAAGTTTTACTGATGAAAGCTCTGTGTAGTAAGAAACGCGTTTGAATGTATACATAACTAATTTTATTCCAGTTTTATAATTGATAATAATTTAACAAATTTTTTCAAATTATATTATTGGGCGAAATAAAAACTGCTCGTTAAAGACTTAATTGTCTATCTTCATTGGATTAACTTTAATCTTGATTTAATTTAATCTTCATCCTTTTCCAATTTTTATATTCTGGAAGAACGTGGAAAATAAATTAAACCGAGATTTTAAATTCTATATTGGTAGAGAGAAGTGGACGTAGCAAAAAATTTATCTAACAAAAATTACATGATATAGAAGAACATGAGAATTATTCTATAGCATTATGATAGATTTTTTTTTCGGTGAAAAAACTTTGAATGTCTGATTCAACTTTGTTTTCTTTTAATGGAATAATATAGTTTTTTTTACATAATATAATTTTTCTGGCATATATAAAGTAGAATTATTAAAAAATCAATAGTTTCTGACATATCTCATATTTAATTTTAGCATATTTTGGTAGTAGATGTTTCGTAAACTTTACTATTCATTTTGTGACAAACTGTACTTTAATAGTTTTACGCACAAAACAACGAGATGAATTACTTGGTGTAAAGAAAACACATAGTGTCGTTTTTTTTTTAAAGATATGTATTTGCAAATTATAGTATGGTTTCGAAGATATTTAAAATTATAATAATAATTGTTTCATCTTTCATATATCACGCAGAATTGATTTGTAAGAAATATAATAGGGACGCATGAAAAAAATAAGCTATTAAATTTATATAAAAAGAATTCAGAATTCTTAATTTTATTTACAAATAAATATATATTATAATGCATTGTTACGAACCGAATGACTATTAATAACCAAATAGTTGTTTAGTTCGTACAGAATTTTTATCTTTATATTTAGAGTGTAAACGCACAAAATGTGCTTGTTATTTTCCCTGTTTAACGCCAGACGAATATATATTACTCACACGGAGGACTAAGCCGAAAGCTAAATATGAAATTAAGACGCAGACATTAGGAATCATAACTTGATTGTCCGCTTTCGCAAGACAAGGCTCTGCTAAAGAAGACAAAGATGTACATTACCGTGGGAGTATTATGTTTTTAAAATATATATATCGTATATTCCACTTTCATGCTTTAATTCAAAGTACAGCAATATTTACGCTTTAATATTTCGTTAAAGAAAGTATGAGATTTAACATGCACTTGACATTTATATTTAATATTTATATCTCAATGGACACATTGTGTAAATATTGTGTAATAATTGTGTCATGAAAGAAAATTTTGCAATAATTGCCCTAAGATGATTCACCATAAGGCAGCAGTTTTATTGGAATAAAATTTTTAGATGTTTATCAAAAATTAGACAAATCTAAATTTTAAGTATAAATATTTTGTAATTATTTAAAAAAACTATTTAAATTATTATTTAAAATATATATCGTGTTGATTATGTGTGTAATACTTTAAATTACAATGTCTCAACATCATAATTTAGAAATAATTACGCATTTTTGTAAACATGTATGTGGATTAATTATATTTCTAAATGTTTTGTACATAATACATTTGAAACATTTCTTTTTACGTATTAAACAATTTCTTTTCAAAATTAATTTTGCAAATATACTATAGAAACGATTCGCATATCGTTGTAGTTTTGCCAAAATGTTACTTTGAAATTAATTGAGCAAATCAATACATCTACATTAATTTTCGTAATTATACTTAATTGAAAATTATAATTTTCATACAGAATTTTGTATTTAATAAACGTTCTATCGAAGTATTATATATACAATTTATATTCGAAAATGCCTCTTTATACTTTAATAAATTAATAACAAAAGCGAATATTAAAAAGTGTCATTTATAAATAGACACGATTTACGCAAGTACCCATTTATTTTTGCAGCAATATTGCACCTCCAACGAAATCCGTCCGTTAATTTTTTTATCTCATTTATTAGCTTCATAATTAATTTTTATTGTACATCTATCCTCGCAATTTTTCTTTATCACATCGCCATTTCGCAAGATTGATGATGAAAGTGCTTAATGTGAGAGAAAAGCTACAAAGTAAGCGTAAATGTGTACGCAACATAAATAAGCCTCTATTTAAGCCAATCTATGTAATGACAAATGTGTCAATATATACTTCTGATGGGCGTTGTCGGCGATGAGATATCGCATCATTATCTCATTACATTATAGCGGTCCATATTTGTCGCCATTGACGCACAGACTGTCGTACGTAAATGATGCAATACCATACTTACATCTCTCGCGCCTTAAAAATAAAAATCGTTATTCAATTATTCTTTGTCCATTCTGTCTCTATATGCAGTGTCCTTGTATTTCTGAGAAACATACGAGCTTGGGGTCGATTGCTTAAATAACAATGTTAAAACATATAGTTTTTGAGCTTTGATGAAGGAAAAAAAAATTTTTTCAACTTGGGTTCTAAAGCAGACGATAGAAATATAATTGCCGTTTAATTTGCAGGAGGTCTACTTTCGATAGCGTTTGAATAGTCAGTTTGAATCCTGATCATTAACATTTTTAGGCCCGGGTTTTCATTATCTGGTTAACTTGTAGTTAAACTTAACCTGATGTTTCAACCAATGAGCTTCACCTATGGCATCATCATGAGTGAGGTTAGGTTTAACCACAAGTTAACCGGATAATGAAAACCCGGGCCTTAATGGGAGTAATTAATGAAACTATACGTGGCTCAACGTTCGACGGGACTTGTGTACTATCCCGTACATTTTCCATTGCATTGTAAACGCTTTTACCTTCAATTCTGCGAAGGCAACGTGTGATAAAGAAGATATGATAGGAGTAAAACGGTACGTTCACCTGTAAAGTCTAATTATAACGCTACACATTCGTTTTTTTTTACGTCATTCTTAAATACATATGTAAAAGTGCGAAAGCACATGCTTTTGTTGCATGTTTTGTATAATGAAAGTTAAAGTGAAGTGTGAAGGCTATACAAACACATCCCGTCTTATCTATATCTTCGAGTTAGTATACTCCACTGCTTACACACAGATCCAGTTGTCTGAAACCACCAAAACACAGACTTTATTGATCTTATTGTTAACGTAAAAGAGCAAAGGTTGAATGATGCAAAGAGAACGATTGCACAAATATGCAATTTGCAGTGTATGACGTAGAGTTTACTAGTAAGTATGAAGTTCATGGTCTTTATTAAGATAAATATAACTATTTAAAGGCAGTTTGTTAATCTATTTAAAAGAAATTTGTTAATTAATTGAAAGAAATTTATTAAGCCATTTAAAAAGAATTCGTTAATCGATAACCGTTGTCAATATTGTCTTTGACAGAAAAAATTACTTATATTATTTATTTTTTCTTAAAATTTAAATCGAACTTTATGGCAATGAAATAAAGGATTATAAAATATACATCTCGTAATATCCACAGTGCACTTATATATGCAATGAAAAGGAATTGATTAAGCCATTTAAGAGGAAATTGTTGTCAATAGTATCTTTGACAGAAAAATCTACTCGTATTATTTCTTTTTCCTTGAAATTTAAATCGAACTTTGTGGCAATAAAAAAAAGAATTATAGAATATAAATCTCCAAATATACACAATACACTTATATATGCAATAAAAAGGAATTGATTAAAATTAAGCCATTTAAAAAGAATTTGTTAATCGATAATTGTTGTCAATAATGTCTTTGACAGAAAAAACTACTTATATTTTTTTCCCTTAAAATTTAAATTGAATTTTATGGCAATGAAGGAAAGGATTATAAAATATAAATCTCGTAATATGCACAATGCACTTACATATGCAATATATATATGTAAAAATATAATTGTAGAGAAAGAGCAAGTAGGAATAATGCTAATAATCATAGAAAATTATTTACTATGATTGGGAAAACGATGGAGTATCAAATATTCTTAATATCAAGTAAGAACAATATCATTAAAAAATTAAGAAAAATATTATAAACTTCTGTGCAAATTTTTTTAGAAAAAACGTAAGCCATAAAACAAAATATTAGGCGTATCGTATAAAACTCTGCAAACATTAATCGTGCGATTGATTAGTAGATCTTAACGTTATCAACAAATGTAGAGTAGGCTATGTGCAGAATGATTAAAATGATACAGTTTACAGATAGTCAACATTCGCGTTCTCATTAGATTACAATGCTGAAGAAGGAAGAAAGATGACGTACATTAATATTAACTCTAATCTGTGATATTTTTACACTTTAAGCCCTTCGATATTAATGTTGCCCGTCCATTTAATTAATTATCTAGCAAGAATTTATGGCAAAAAATTTTCAATATTGTCCATACATAATATTCATGTGTTATTCGTCTGACTTGATCGTTAATTAAATAATCAAATCTTTTATAAAAATTGTGACAATATGCCAAGAATGAATCTGTGAAGTTATTTAGAACGCTTATTTAGAGCAGCGAACCGCATCTTTCGAAGTTGAACGGACAGAGAAACAAAGCTAAAATCGGGCGCTAAGTTGACGTTTTCGGTAGTTTCAATTCCGGAGGAAGTACTTTGTCTTCATTCCTCGCGCATGCAAAGTTCAATACGCGCGTCCTTTAACAGTGCATCCGGTGTAACCGATATCAATGTGGTGGGAAGTGTGATGACCTCATTAATCAAGAATCAAGGTAAACACGATCTTTTGTCTTACATAAAAGGCCTTCGAAGATACCACTGTGTTGAAGAGAGAGGTAGAAGAAAATAGTTATTTATAGTAAAAAAAAGAATAGTTCGAACTAAAAAATATATAAATTATATATAGAATATACACAAAATGTTTATTTTTTCGTGATACTCCGTGACCTATTTTTTTTTAGTTCAATTTTTTGCATAGTTATTTAACCTTCTTTCTCTGTTCCAAAGAAAAAGATTAAAAATAAAAAAAGATGGATTGTTCAAGAAGTTCAGCTGAGAAGAACAGACCTTAGGTAAATGCAAAATCTTGAACTGTTTAAGAATGTGCGTATGCAGGGGACGCAATTTGCTGTATCTTTTCAAGGAAAGAATGTTTTTGCTAAAGTATCTAAAAATTTAAATAGGTACATAGTTGAAAAATTTGTGTAAAATTTAACACAAATATATTGCACCAAGCGGTCCTCTCAAACTTTTGTTATGCAATTTAACCTAACACAAGATAAAGATGTTAGAAAGTATTTAATACAAATATTACGTACGAAATAATCAAAAAAATATTACACTTTGATAAAATTTGGAAATAATTTTTGGAAGGATATTTTTTTCTGCTGAAATAAATATTTATAATATAACGACACGTTGCATTTATTTATTTATCTTAAAACGAAACTACATTTCGAAACTACATTATTTTCATGTTATTTGTTTGTTCACTGATAAATAGTGTTTGACACTAAAAATGTTGAATATCAATTTAACACAAAATATTTAAATAATATAATCACATTACGTAAAATTAACACACTTGAAACTTCAATATGAAACATTTAAACATCGTTCTTAACTTAAATATATATTTTCTCCAATGTACATACAGATTTGAAAATTATTAAAATTATCCAAACAATTGAAACGCTCAAATCTGATGATAGTGCTATTAAAATTTAAACATTTTAACAACTAGTTTGAACGTCCGTATAGTTTTTTTGATGGTTCAACAAGAATATTTCTATCTTTGCACACACACATACACTGTTGGAAAATTTGTATATTTTGTGAAAAAAATCTGCTAGTTAAAGATTTTGTGTTAAATAATGAACATATTCATGCGTAAATTTAACACATGTCTGCTATGTCAATTGAGATTAACAGATATTGAATATAGAAATGTGAAAGTGATTTAAAAAATATGTCAATGTAACGCATGCATTTTAAATACGTGCAGATTGTGTTACTTTAACATGTTTTTTAAATCATTCTTATAATTTTAGATTTTGTACCTGTGAAAATTTACAGAACAAGAGTGTTGATGTTATACTATAACAGAAGTGGGGATAATTGTGCCATACTTTTTTACTATTCTTCTATTAATTTTATCATGAAAATTATTTTAGTTGTACACACAAATAGCTTCAAATTACGATCAAGATTACATTTCTTTTTTGTTGAAATATTAACATTAATGTTATCGTTTAACGCAAAATTTTGAGTGGACCGTTTGGGACATGTGATTAAATTTAAAATAATTGTTCCAACTGCATAGTATAAAACATTTTATATTTATATTTTGATCCTTGTTGAAATTTTCAAGCCTATTTAAGTTATTCGAATGTTAATTTAACATAATGCACTCTTGAAATATTTTGTATTAATTTGATACTCAAATTTCTTTGTGTTAAAGTAAAAATAATATAGTTTTAAAATGTAAATTCTAATAAATGACCAAAACGTACATGTTAATTTAATATCTAACAAACGTTAATTAATATCAAAAAAATAATATTAATTAATATTATAGTTGTATTATATCATATTATAAGTGTTAATGTTACTGAAGTGATGTGCTTCCAAATTGTGCCAGTATTACATTTGTCGTGTTAATTTTTTACATATGACACTCGTGTTACTTTTTAACACATTCACCTTGTGTTAAATTAATACCAACAATTTTTTGGAGTGAATTGTTTTCGTGACTCGCGTTACACACACACACACACACACATACACACACACGCACACACGCACGCACGCACGCACGCACACGCACACACACGCACGCACACAAACACACACACGCGCGCGTCCGCGCGCGTATGTGTGTGTGTAAAATTTAACACACAAGTTTTTCAACTGCGTAGTTAAATTTTCATATACTTGAGCAAAACTATTCTTTTCGTGTTGATAGCAAGAAATCACTGAAATAATATCCGCCGCGGAATATCACGCGGGAATTGAGAAACGTTGCACGTCGAGAAGCGAGCGAGGAGCCAGAGAGATTATCCGGCCGCGCAACTTAATTTGCCAGCCGGCGGCGCGGGCTAACGCTGAGTGTATTCGTGCTCAACTCTTTCCGCGTTACGGAAGCGCGGCGGCGGACGTGCGGAGCTTCGATCGATCGAACGTCATCCGCGACCAAGTTTGCGATGGAAATCACGGGGGGATTCCGGAGACTCACTACTAATCTGGTGCCGGAATGCTGCGTGTCGACGATAAGCCATGAGCCGCCCCCGTCGCACATGGCGCATCGCGATGAGTAATGCTTTCGTGTAAACGCGACGACGGCTACGGTTTAGTGATTTGTCGTGCTTCGTTCGAGTGCATCGAGCACTCTCGATTCCCGCGTTTTCAGTTTTTACGCGAATTTGCATCAATCTCATTCTCGATTTCGAAGCGAATCAGCATCTCAGGTAGGATGCAAAGTCATAATAAGATCAAAAGAAGTCATTTCAGGACAGATCATTATGATCATTATTATTTTACTTGATCATTTGACGAGTTAGTATAGTTTTGTGATGAATTCTCGATACAGCAATAATTTTTTATTTTTTGCAACAAATTCTTTCAGAAGGGAAGGGATTCTCACATTTTGATGCATTGCTTGCTAGCATCATACTATTATTAAATTGATTTTCAATTTAATATCGTGGTATTACTAATTCTTGCTCAACTTGGAATTGTGTTTTAAAACCGGAAAGTTATTCGGCGCGCAGTTTCGTGAATTTGAAAAAAATTATATATTATAGAATCACTCAATAAATATCAGTATTTAGATCTAGCTACGAACTATAAGGTTTTTCGTTTATTATTTAATAATTTTTTAGTTACAAAGTCATTTTTAAATAATTGTCATATCAAGAATTCACAAAATCATCATCAAAGGTGTGTCGAGTAAGGTCATGATTTTATTTAAACGACTTCTACTTGATGTTATCTTGATTTTATTGTGATTTTGTGATTCTAACTGCACAATTGGAAAACTTGTGTTAAATTTATCATAAATCACATGTCCCAAATTTTTTGTTAATTTAACATAATCTGGATGTGTCAAATGATAACATCAATGCGTTAATATTTCAACAAAAAAAAAGTGTAATCTTGATCGCAATTTGAAATTACTTGAGTGTGTAATTAACATTATTTTTATGATGAAATTAACAGAAGAATAGTAAAAAAGTATAACACAGTTACAGTGTAACATCAACACTTTCTTTTTTATAAATTTTAACAGATACAAAATGTAAAATTATAAAAATGATTCAAAAAATATGTTAAAGTAACACAATCTGCATGTATTTGAAATACATTGACATATTTTTTAAATCACTTTCACATTTCTACATTTTATATCTGTCGAGTTTAGTTAACGTAGCAGACATGTGTTAAATTTACACATGAATACGTTCATTACTTAAAACAAGAATTTTAACCATCAGATTTCTTCACGAAAGTACACAAATTTTCCAACAGCGCGGGATAACTTTCACGCGAACTGTCATCAATCATCTTCGATCGCAAGGCGTAGAATTCGCTTAGAATTTCCCGGCCAACTGAATCTTACGTAATCAGTCACGCGCGTCGTTATTTTATAAAAAAACGTAAATAATTGTCCTCGATGGTGATTGCTTCGTCGGCGCTCGAGTAAGGCGGCACCCAGACGGTCTAACGAGTCACCGGGATGAAGATCTTCCGCAAGATCTTTCGAGGTAAAAAGAAGAAGCACGTTGTGAGCAAGAGGACGCGGCGAGCCACGTCAAGAAACTCGAGCAGAACGCGCGACGCGTACTTGCTGAAAGACGATTTCCTCTTCGGCGCCAATACGCGCCGTTCGAAACCGTATCGACGTAAACACAAGGTACGTGCGAAGAAACGAGGACGGAGTCTCTCGATGTGTCAGCGCTTAAGTCAGCGCATACATTGAGAAAAGATGTGTTAACTTGACTATATTTTCCACTCGTTTAAATTTTTATGTATTTCAAATTAGAACTGTGTTTTAAGATCGACAAATGATCGGCGCGCAGTTTGCGTGAAATATATATACGCGGAGGGAATTTTATGAAAAGTTTATCCTGAAAATCGTGATATTTATAGAAACATTATATTTATTAATTAATTTTATGCGATTTTCTCTGATTTATTAATCCGTGCTACACATATTTTATATTTTAGTACAGTAAAATGTAAAATACTTTTGATCGTTTTACCCGTATAGTTAAATTTCAATGATTTTAAAATGACAAATAATTTATGATCTTTTATTGTTTCAAGTGCAATGCAAATGCAAAACTGTAGTAAGCATGTACGTCTCATATAAATTTTACAATGCAGCATAATATTTCAATGTGATTTAGTTGCTCAGGATAATTTTGCAGCCTGGTAATTGATAAGCAGACTGTTTGTAAATTGACAATCTACAACACGTTTATTAATAGCAGAAATGACGTAGCACGTAAGACAGAAAAGACTTGTGAATCAGAAGATCTCGGGTTCTAATTCTACTGCGATAAGCGTGTTTTCCAAAAAGATGATGTGTGTACATATAACGTTAAATACGTAATCATATAAAGGCAGATTTCATTATGATTATATATAATTATTTTTTATGAAATGTTATCTTGATTTATAAAAAATTAATCTTAAATTTTACAATGTTGCATGGTAATTTTTATTAAGCAGTTTATAAAATGTCTTTTGTATATTTTAAAAATTTCTGTCTTTAAACACAAAAATATATATATATGAATTTTAAAGTAAATATTACTTATTTCAAATGTTTCAGAAATTTATAAATTTACAAATTTATCATAAGTTTATCATAAATGCAGCCAACTTATTTAAAATATATTTTAAATTCTAATAATTTATTACTTTAATCAAGAATATTAAGCTAAAACAAAAATTCAATTTGCTTATGTATTCTGACTTTTTTCGATACAATTTTACAATATATAATTTTAAATTATTATATCTTTGAAAGAGTCTAAATTCTTTCGGTTTATAGTAATGTTCTTTTTTAATTTGTATATTTTAATATAATTACCAAGAAAATACTATTCATTAAAGATTAAAAAAAAAAAAAAAATTATAAATTGAGTAACAACTTTCTTTTTAGCAAAAGAATTACATTTTTCTATATGCACTCATAATATTTAATAATAATATTTATTGCAAAGAGAAAGTTGTCCCTTATCATCACGAGAAGAAATTTAACTAAACTCGAAATTTTAACCAAATCGAATTTTAGCCAAGTCAAATTTTAGGCAACTAACAATTTTTTTTCAATAATCTAAATCACTTATCGGTTATAAATTATATTTATCCGGTTTTAAGACACCACGAACCCCTGTGCGACGAGAGAGGGAAAGAGACGCGTTTCCCAGGCGATGAGAGAACGCATTTTTGCTCATACGGGATTCCTAGTCACACGCATCGCTCTCAAAACACGGGGCGTAACGTTCCTCCCGAGAACAGGTGTTGAAACCGCCGCGGTAAAATTCCTCCATATGAATCTATTACATCTCTGCGGTGAACTGAAGAGCGTTCGAGAAACGGTGTGGTTTGCGCGACAACGGCCACGCATCTATGTCGCAATATCGGTACATGCGTGCGTAGCGTTGCGTGAACCGGGGGACTGTCCGACTATTTTCCGGCGTTCCTATTCTTTTCCGTAACTTCCGCTGGATTTGCTGTATTTGCGTAGTCAATGAAGATAACGTGCCTTCTCTATTAATCCGTGTCCATTATTTATAACACGTTTATTAATCGCATTTTTATTACGTCGCGTTCAACCTTTTCTCCAAGTGCACGCTCTATCTAGAGCGTGTTTGCAGCTAAACACGCTAATCTGCCAGTTTCTTAACACGAACGAGGCATTTATCATGAAAACGAGGTGAGGTGAGACTCAGACAGCCGCGTTTGGTGTTAAATGTGCGGCGAAATGCGAGTCGCGCTTTTTCCGCGCTATACGTTGCGCGTGTCAGAGCGAACTCGCGGCTGTAATTTCACGGGAAGTGACCGCATAATCTGGCGCGTGCGCGCGCGCGCACGCACCTACAGTTACACACGCGCACACACGCGCGCACACACACGCGCGCATACACACGCGCGCACACACACGCGCGCGCGCGCGGACGCGCAGGATACTAGACGCGTACTTGTATGTTGAATTGCACGGCAATTATCGTCCGCCGGTTTTATACGCCCTTCCTTTTCACAGAGCGGTCCACAAAACACGTTGTGGGCATATCTTTGCGTAGCGAAGGCAAGAGATCCCAAAAAGAGCACACATATTTAATTACGGCCGTTCTTTTCCGGTATGGAATTCATTACGCAAGTCCGAGCCCAAATAGATGTTTATTTGTTTTAATGCGTCTGCAATCAGAGATATCCGTTTTTATATTGTATGAATATCCTTCTAACGCGTGTTGGGCTCAGATAACTTAAAATTTATCTAAATAAGATAAGATAAAGATAAGATGAATTACGTATAAATGTTTCTTACATAAGATAAAGATGAATTAATTTTCGTTTATCTAGATAAAAGATAAAAAAATTTATAGGTTTATCTAGATAATTTTCAGATAATATCGTTATTAAACAAAAAAACAATTAGGATATAAAATATGTTTATACTTATATTTCTAAACTAATATTTTTAAAAACAAATCTTTTAAATAATTATACTAACAAAAAATATTTCTCATTAAATTTAATCATTATGCAAATAAAAATCAAAATTAAAAATAGAAAAACTATATAAATATAAATCCCATTATATAACAAGTGACAAAAGTTTTTGGAACTTTTCGAATTTACAGTTTTAGAGAAATTTTTATATTGCATTACTGTTGATCTGAACAATGTTTCGATATATATTGCCAGTAAAAATCGAATTATATATCTATAGATTTTCAGTACTGGCAATAAATTTTGCTATCTTGAAAAAATCTGTTAGAATAAATTATAACTTGGAAGCTGAGGCTAAAGACTGTACTTCATTTTCGTTATTTGCAGTATCTCAGATAATTTAGAAAGATATTTCTTTTATCTAAGATAAAGATAAAGATAACGTACAATATAATAATCTAAATAAAGATGCGGCTATTTCTTTATCTACATGATTATCTAGACAATTTTATATAGATAACGCCAAACACTGCTTCTAACACATAAAGATATTCTACTGCTAAAAAAAGCGTATGCAGTGTACGTTTCTTCTTTTAAATAAGAGTTATGTTTAATAAAGAATATTTTCTTGATAATAGTTGTAAAATATATACATCATAAATAGAAAAACTCATTATTATATATTATTAAACACTAAAAAAACACTTTATACTCTTTCAAAAAATATAAAATTTTATCGAAGAAAAATTCGACTAAAAACAAAATGAAAAACTTTTGTTTCAACTTAATATTTCTGATATTAAATTACTAACAATAAGATTCAGAACATATTTTAAAAAAATTTGATACTTATGATAGATTTGCGAATATATGAATTTATACAACACCTGAAAGAATACAAGATTAATATTTGTTTAATTTAAGCAATTTTACAGTACGTATTTTTTGTGTGTAGATATTCAAAATTAACACAAAGGAAATGTCGTATGTCGAATGAGAAGAAGCAATATGAGAACAATAATAGGGTTACCGCGATTTAATAAATACGACATAAGTAAACCTGAATAGAACAGTAGCTCATATTTTGGAGTTTGGATTAATTATGTATAATATTATAAAAATATCCAGAAAGGAAATATACCTAACCTAGTATCGGAATATGCATTCTACATTTCCCAACTTTCCAACGACAGCACAGCAATAATTACCGCGCTTTTACCTTGTTAACACTTTCAACACCGCTTCTTTCCACTATCGGAAATTTGTATACATATAATCGTTAAAAGTAAATAAAAGGTATTCAAATAATCGATGAAATAATTGAAAAATCCATCTCGAATTCTGCATTAAAAAAATTATTATTTTGCAGAAATATTTAAAATTTTAAAATAGCTATTTAAAAACATTTAAAATTTTTAGCTAGGTACAAATTTAAAATTAATTTTGTTAGATCATTAAAATAATTACATGTACGACACGTTCAAGCATAATGATAATGTTGCAAAAAATTTTTTGGCAACCGGTCTGAGTGTCCTACATATGGTAATTATTTTAATGGGGTCGGAGTCCAACAAAATTATTTTCAGATCTACCTAAGTTTTTAGATTATTTCAACAAAACAGTTTTTCCATGTGTAACAGTTGTAAGCAAAGTATTGCTCACAATTAAATAATTACTACACAGATTTTTGTGCCTATGAAGGAGCTTTGATTAATTCTGCTTGCACTCCTTTTTACGCACGGAAGTTCTAAAAGAAATCGAAATAATGTAAAAAATATCGAAAACGGAGTATGGAGGAAGAGGAAACTGTTGGCGTGTCATTCCTACTTACCTGCACAATGATCGCGACTGTGTTGGCTAGCACATGCGCTACCAATCGCATTAAATGTGCAGGTAAACGAACGGGCAAGTGAAAATGCGGGGAGGTCAGAGTGACATGTATACAATGTGTCCCGGTATCTTCGAACGTGAGGAAAAATTCCGTCTAAAAGGAAGCAAGAAAATAATGCAGAGATTTAAATGCCATGTTATACCGTTAATAGAATAACCGGATTTTAACTTGAAACTAGCTAGATCTTTTTGAGATATTATACGGTTATTTCATAAGCTGGATGAAATTTCAAGATTTCTTAAAACTAGATTTTCGATTTTAAGTATAATATAAAATTATAATGTAAATATCTTTCTCTCTTTCTGCATTTTATTATTTCTTTTAGGGAGTGTCGCACTAGGACAACTTAAAATTATCTAGATAAGGATAAGATAAATCACAAATGTAAATGTATCTTAAACATAAAGATGATTTAATCTTAACTTAGATAGAAGATAAAATTACGTATGGACTTATAGATAATTTTTAAATAATATCGTAATTAAGTAAAAAAAACAATTTTGGATATAAAAACGATATGTTCATATTTTTATTTATAAATATTTATTAAAAACAAAAGTTCTTCAAATAATTTTATCTGAAAAAGAGTATCTTGCTTTATATTTGAATTAATACGCAATGTCAAATTAACTTTAGAACCGATGTATCTTTTTTTTGCCTTCTAACCGAAAATTGGGGTATAATTAAAAGTACCCCATTCTTTATTAAAATGTAAAATGCTTTATGTGTGTTATAAAGATTTAATAATAGGTTAATCCTTTCGTTTTTTAATATAGTAAAAAATGACGTCAATTTTATTAACTAAAAGTCGGAAAAAACGATTTAAAAAGTATCAAAGAAAGTGTCAAAAAAAAAAATGCAAAAATGATTTTTTCCATACTAAAATAGCCAAGTTTTTCCCAATGAACCAATTTCCAAATTTCAAACATGGTTTTAAAGAAGACATATTGGGCTCTAAGAAGAAAAGGAATATATTATATAACTCACATAATAGGGCTGACAAATTCCTTGTGAAAATTTTCGAATTTTGGAACAATTTTTATAATGCACTATTACAGATCTATGTGATTTGGGCTGCATTTTGATTTACACAACCAACTAAAAATTTATAGTTGACGTTACGTATACTATAGATTTTTAATATTGACAATAAATTTTGCAATGTAACCTTGTTGCCACTTTGAAGAATTCTCTTGTCAGGATAAATGTTAACTTAGAGATTAAAGCTAAGGACAATACTTTATTCTCATTATATACGTTATCTTAGATAAAAAAGATAACATTTCTTTTATCTAGCACATGTATTTTATCCAAGATAAAGATAAATAATATACATTATTAGATTCTAGATAAAGTTAAGATGAAACTATTTCTATATCTAGATGATTATCTAGGTAATTTAATGTAGATAACAGAAAACACTGCTTCCAGAAAATGAAATGAAGAACAACGCAACACTAATGCATACGGAATAAATATTTTTCATAATTTTATTTTAAAAAAACGTTTACATTTTATATAAAAAGAACCTATCGTCTATTTATACGTAAATTTATATATAAAATTTTAAAATTGTATAAAAATTACATAATAAATAAATTATACATATTATTAGTTCGATACTTTGAGTCGAACATGGCAATTGGATTAATTTAATTTCAAAATTTATTTCAGCACTATATAAAATTTTCCAAGATTTTTCCTTAATAATTTTAAGGACATCTAATAAGCTTGAATGTTCCTTCAAACTATATGTTTTTTTTTTATAGAGAGGGTAAGTTTACATAATTCGCGCTTAGATTATTCCAATCTAACATAGTAAAACTTCAATGTACGCGAACGTAGGCGCGAAATTGCGGACGTAAGGCGAGAAATTGCGCGTCTAATTACGAGCCGAGGCGCAATTGGCGGCTCATTATTTCCTCACGTTCCTTCGCAGCGCGCTGGGATCCGGTAGGAGCTGGGCACCCGGTATAGGACGAGAGATCTTCAAATACGCACCACGCCCTCGTGTCGCCTTATCTTTCGTCCGGCCGCTAAGGCTGAGGCAGCAACTACCTGCCGCAGGCGGCAGGTACCTAGCTCTCTACCTGGGTCGCGCGCATTCCACAGGAAGGAAATGTCCTCAGGATTGGTCGGAGGCCGAAGTTGGCAATAGATTTTTTGCCCGTAGAAGTTGACGAAAGATTTTCTTTCTTGCTCTCTGCGAGTGACGTTGCACACCTCGGCAAATCGAGCGTGCCCGGTCGTCGTCGTCGCCGTTGTGACTTTCATCGCTTCTTGCATCTCACGCGCTCTCTCGCGCGCGCGCGCGCTCGCTCATTCGCTCGCGAATGTCGCGGCGGATTAAACGCCGCACGATTGTCGCCATGATTTTTGAATTACAACGCTGCGTCGCGTTTTTACATCGGGGAGGAGCAAGGTTTGCCGCGACGTTCGCATTTAACGATTTAATTGCGCGCCCACGCGACCCGCCGCTGATCCGCGAGACGTTGACGCAACCGATTATTCTAAACTGATCAGTAACGATTCTGGGATCCGGTTCTCCTTCTGCGGCACGACGCGCGGCGCAGAATTTTTCTGGATGCTTGAATCATGCGCTGGTCGTGTACGTATTCACGAACGTTTTACATTCCTAAACATTTGCTCGCCGCGACTGCAAGGTTGCTGCCTGCAACATGTTTAAGTGCACTTTATATTTAATCCCGTAATTGAAGGCCTGTGCTCGCGTTTACCTATTTAAATCTTCACTGTCTAGATAATTACGTTATATCGCGATTTTATGCAGAACAGTCTACTTATCTCGATCGTTTTCGGAGAGGAAAATTTCTTTGTCAAGTCCTGCAAAATTTCTTGATTCTACATAATTTTCTTTTGCCAAGGGAGATTAGTTTGAAGAATTAATTAGTGATAAGAGAGAAAAGTGGAGAAGGATAGGATGATAAATTGGGTACAGTTATAAAGGAAATATACTGCGGAAGCTATGGAATAAGAGAGGAGGAGAAAAGACAAAGTAGGAAGGAAGACTGTAGTTTAGAGAATGTAAGGAAAGAGAATAAAATGTATGAAGTTTTATTATGCCAAAGAATGAATGATTACAATTTTCTTTTTTTTAATCACACTTGCTTTTCATTTCTTGTAAACCGCAAGAAATCTGGTAATTATTATCAAGCCCAGATGATTATTAAAGTTTTGATGAAATAACTTCAATTAATACATCAAAACCAACTGAATCCTAATTTTACTTCCCTAATTATCACTAGACAATTGGTTGCTATTATTATTACATACTCAGTAGAGAAGAATTTGGGAACAATCAAGAACTAGTAATAAATAGAAAGATAAATGACTAGACACAGACTGTTAAGTCGGATAGAAATCGAGAAAAAAAATATTGTATGCGCAATAACATTTGTAGATTAACATTAGATTTTAGTTAGTTAAATAATTACGATACTTTTTTTAAAAAAAGACAGTTCAGGGAAAATTGTTATCTGTAGAAATTTAAATCTAAGAGGAAAGAAAATTCTTTTCTAAAGAGATGAACTTTTAACTGTATTAATAGGCTGATGAAGGCTAAGTAAAGCCGAAACGTTCCAATCATTAGCGACTATATTAATGTAATTGTAAATCCTGAATTAAATCAATTTGGCTCGTTAAATTGACCGTTTTAACGTTAAATAATTACATTGAAAAATAGGTCTGACAAACATATTTTGTTTAGTGTACCGATGCAATATTTAAATAAATATTACTAAATATAATAACTGTGATCAAATTGTTTGATAATAATTCGAAAAGTAAAAGTAGGGTTTAGTTCTGGTTATATTAACTAAACATTTGATTGAAGTGAATTTGCTAAAGTTTAACCGTCATTTAGGCTAAATGTTATTAAACCTTTTTTTTCAATATATAAGAAATGGAAAGCATGCGTAGTTAAGAAAAATTGTAAATCAAATCCGTTCTTGACACAAAAGTAGCTAGTAAATTCTAGCTTTTCTTCTACATGCTTCTACTTTGAATAGATATGCATTTGGGAGACCATGACATTTGGCAAGGAAAATATTTGTCGTTTTATCGGCATTCTTTTGAACGATTCGATTCGCAACCAAAACTCACGTAAAGACGAGTAACGTCTTCGCATTCCTCGCTTCGTGCGGCGCGATTCATATTCTCGTCGTCGACACGCTCGAAAAGTGAGTACGGGCGGACCCTAGTCGGATTTTCCCTTTCAAATCCGTTATTCGCCCGTGCAGATACAACGCGATGGTTAATCAGATTCATACGTAATGAGGTACGCACTGTGGGAAGCGAGCGCGATTTTTCTCATCGGTATAAAGCGCGCGAGTGTAATCTACACCGATCTTTGCGACGGAACGATCTACACCGCCGCGATTTGTTTCAGTAGGCTCGATCTCGCTGAGAGCGCTCTGTTACGAGTTTATGAAACTTTATGAATCATTAGTCAGGCCAGCCGTCGTTTCCGATCGCGCCAAATGCGGGCTACGTTGGAACGACTTTCTTTCTCGAAGCACACGCCGGAACCTGCAGCTCCGTACGTTCCGCGGAGAACGAGAGTAAATTCAAGATATAATGTTTATTACGAGTTTACGCACACGCGCACACACTCACAGGCATACGTACGCGCAAACGTGATTAGCTCTGTATTCGACTTGTAAATGGAAATGTTACGAGCGTCGAATTGATCGGTATCTTTATCGCATAGTAAAAAGTTTATGTTAAGTTTAACACATTTCACATGTCTGAAACGATCCGTCCAATTCTTTATGCTAATTTAATATGAATATGTAGAAAGTAGAACAGAATAGAATAGAATTTTATTGATTCCCCTTGGGGAATACAATTCCAAACCGCTCTTTGCGTATGCACATAGTTGCAGCTTATAATCATAACATCAAACAAAACCGCCTCAATCTAACAATAAGTTGTAGTCCTACAGCTATTCTTATATCCTAAACTTAAATTTATCCTAGATTTATCTTAGCCTTCGCACACGTATTATTAAGCCTTACTAGCTAACGTGGGGTCACTCGCGTTCGAGCAAAATTCTTCGTATTGTATACGCCAGTATGTGCTACATGCGCCTATACATCGACTAAAAAAACTTCATTGGTAGGGGAATACGGTGCTGCAGTAGCGTTTTTTAACTGCTATTATTTCAATAGTCATGTCGGTGTGAAAAATTCACAGCGCACTACTGACCCCAGCTTGGCTGGTGAAGGTGCTAAAATTGGAATAAATAATTTTTTACTTTTTATAATATTTTATTTTATATTCACACAATATTTGTAGCTTTTAACTTTTTATTAATAAAAGTATTTGATTTTTATGTTACAGAAGTATTGCATTACATGTTTATACATATATAGTTTTAAAAAATATATAAATATAAAGATGTAATTTTTACTTTTCAACACTACATTCGTATTAAAATTCATTAAACCCACAGAATTGAAGCTACATTTATTGAAAATCTCATATTATCCGCTAATTCTATATCATAAAGTAAGCATTTCTCATGTTGCAAAATTAACATTAAATTATTATCCAAACCAACAAAACATTTTTCTTTAATAAAAATATGATCCTTTAGCTTTAATTCCTTTTGTGAATCAGTTCTTTATGATGACTTTTAAGAAAGTTATAATTTTTCAAAAATTACCCTGCATTTATCGTAACTTTGTTCACATATTTACCAAAATTATATGGTTTCATCAATTGTTATTGCTATTTCACTTTTTAATCGTATACTAGAAGGTTGAAACTAAGTAAAATTACAGTTATAAATCATCTCATTACAGTGTATTCTTTAATAGAAGCGTGAAACGCGAGTAACCCCACGTTGGCTAGTGAGGAATAAAAAATTATGTTGGCTAGTAAGGATTAAGTAACAAATGTGTAAGAAATGAATACAAAATATGTAACACTGACATAATTTAAAAGTAAATGATCGAAGCATATTTCTTTAGCAAAATTAACACATTTATATTAAAATGTTACAAATTATGTGTTGCAAATTAATTAATTAATTAATTTTAACAATAAACGTTAAATTAACACGTACATTTCATTTACTTCATTTTATTTATTTCTAATAGTCCCTTCTTCTTCATGTGTAGATTACTCCAAATTTATATTTTCTTGTTTACATCTTTGAATTAAACCAACGGAGACTTGTATGATTAAAAATATCTGGATCCGTTTTTCTCTCCAATTTTTCATCACAACAGATATAGAAATTAGTCGCAGTGGAAAGAACTTAAAATAATTTTTGGATATTAACAATCATCGCACGGTGATACAACTTTCTTTTTCGAATACCTGTCTCCGACTCTGACATTATTTTTATGTATTTTATATTTGCTCGCGCTACTTATAAATTGTAAATCATTTACAAAAGTGTGAAAAGAATTTAGTTGTTTTGAGATCGCGACGGTTTTATCAGCCTTTATAATTTCTTATGCAGATAATGTATCGTAAGAAAGTAAATAATAAAACGTGAGTTTCGATCTCTCTCACGCGGTAAGGAAATATCGTTATTAATCTTGTAAATCCATCGATCTCTCTCTGTGCTTAGTAGCTTGCACTGGCCGGTCTTTGAACCAGCCATATGGCGTCAGAACACACATTTCTTCCATCATACGTTTTTCTAAACGTTCAAGGTCAACTTTCATTCCGTTTATGGATTCATAAGGTCTACTCTTTTCAGTTGCACCTTAGGCTTTCTATATTTAATGAAGCGGCTAACTATTCAAATACATCCCACAAAAAGAGAAGAAAGAAGAAGAAAAAGAAAAGAGGTAATAGTAAGACATAGAAAGTTTCAAGCAATCTCTTATAAATTACCGCTCTAGTTTAATATATAGATATTCGTTAGATAATGCTTTAAAACAGTGATGCGCAAACCGCATGCGGCCCGCCTCTGAATTTTTTGCGGCCCGTTGACTCATAGTCGAAAATATAAAATTACATATTTCCTATTTTATGCAAACTATAAAAATAGAGTAACATAATGTGATTTGCAAGTTTTAGTCATTTTGAAAATAATGCAATTTTGTTTTCATTGATATAAATAAATGTTCACTGTTTTGTGGATTTATTTTTGCATTTTTAAGTATTTCTTTAAAAGTTTTTTGAAAATGTAGTTTAAATAAATAAATAAATAATATGTTTGTACAATATTTAATTTTTATAAGTTATTTGGATATTTTTTTATTTCCTTATTGATATTAAGATACATTGCACACACTGTGCGTATGTGTGTGTGCGTGCGTGCGTGTGTGTGTGTGTGTGCGTGCGTGCGCGCGTGTGCGTGCGTGCGTGCGTGCGTGCGTGCGTGTCGTGCGTGCGGTGTGCGTGCGTGTGTGCGTGCGTGTGTGCGTGCGTGTGTGCGTGCGTGCGTGTGTGCGTGCGTGCGTGCGTGCGTGTGTGTGTGTTTGTGTATTTATGAAGTCTTAAAGATTTTTGCTTATTTCTGAAAATGGCCCCCAATTTAAAAAAGATTGCGCATCACTGCTGTAAAAGAATAATTTCGATGATGTATAAAATAACGTTTCAAAAGTAAAAGTACAATTGCTTTTTGTAGCATTAATTAAATCAGTTAAATGCATTTTTATTACAATGAATTTTAATTAGTGATCGCTTGAGGCGAGATTTTCTCGAGTATCTCAATATCGCGTTCTAATTTCTCGAGTGCTAATATTTTTACGCGTTTGATCCGCCTATTATCGGGTTAGAGATTTCGATGGAGCGCCACGGGGTCCGTCGGTCTTTTTCAGCCGAGTTTCTCGTTCCACTTCGGCGCTCATTCTCCATCTTCCGCCAAATCTCGAATGTGTACGTGTCAGTTTTAATTGAAGCGCGGAAAGTGCAATTAAATGCGACTGCAACGTGACGGCGTGACGACGGCGGCGGCGGGTCTCATATCGCGCGCTGGAACTGCAAACTCCGCGCCGTGATTTCGCCCGGATGATCCCACCCGGTTTTGCGCGGTGCTTCGAGGACAAAGAATAGAGAAACGGAAAGCGGATACCTAGGCCGCGACAAGCAGAATTCCAACTGGTGTAAGGTGTGTCATATTCCAGTTAATGTCTCATAGCTTGTGTCCCGCGTGCGTACACACGTTCGTACACACACGCCTACACACTTATCCACGGGCGCACTACACTTGTGCTCATACAATACCAACAAACACATACACACACACACAAGGGTAAGATGTTGCAGCCGACCTCTACCTGTAGTCTTGCCAACTAAGCGAACCGACCAGGCAAAACCGGTGTCGGCACGCTCTCGAGCCCAACCCTCCTCTCTTCGCCCTTCTCTCCGTTCTCTTTCTACCCTCTCTCTTCCGTCTCCCCCTTTTTCCACTCTCTTTCTCTTTCCATCTCTCGCGCCGCTCTTGTGTATTAAACACCGCCATCTCTCCTCCGTCACCGCTCCGTCCTTCTACCGTCCCTGCAGTCCTCGGCCGATTCTACCTCGGCCAGTCGACCTGGCGATAGAGAAACTGAACGCGTTCGTCGCCAGGACTATCTCTCTTTCTTTTTCGCGTCCGTAGCAAAGGGACCCTCGTGTCCATCGGTATCGCTTTCCGTTTTCGAAATCTCGATCTCAGTTCTTGAACGACAGCGAGGTAAAGAACGATCGTCTTGGGGAGGGTTCGCGAAGAAGCGGCGAGCTACCGCTTGGTGGATCGGGTGGATACGCACGCGAAGGCCGTGTGCACACGCGCGTGCGGCACGAGACGTGCATCTGCGCTGCATCCTCCCGTGGAACGTGGTGAAACGTGTGTAGGTGCGTGCGTGCGTGCGTGCGTGCGTGCAAACGCCGCGCGGTGTGGATAGTGCCCCGATACATCGGTACACCGTGGACGTGGAGTTTTGTTCAAAAATCGCCGAGCACGTTACGGTTATTACTCGTTACGGTTGATCTGTCGCCGTGTGTAGTTGATTCACAAGAGGAGAGAACGGTCGAGATGCAAACGCGCTGGAGGTGCTGCGAAGCTGATCGCGATCTCGGGAGAGCTTGAACCCGTTGGTCTCGAGGAGTCGAGAGTCTCGCAGCTCCGGGCGGGTTTGGCTCGCATCCTCGAGTGATTCGACACGGAGTGCCGTGATTTTCGGCAAGTTTGTGCGCCGCTGATCGCGGCGGTGATGAACCTCCTCTCTTCCTCTTCTACTTGGCCTTTGGATATCTGGCTTCGGGTGATAAACCCCGAGCGGATCGACGAGCTTAGGCGAAGACGAGCGGCGAGGTCGTCCCGCAGCGGCGATTTAAATTGCGGTCCGATTCAGGCGATTTCGTCTCGGACAACCGTAGCGCGGCGCGCAGCCAGCCGGTCGACCGAGAACCTGTTTTTGTGTCGACGGCCTTCAGCGAGTTTTTGGAAATGCGCTTCCGGTCGACGGCGACGGCGACGGCGGCGGCGGCGTCGCGGGGCGCGGTGTGTGTATTTCTGTGCCGCGTGAGGGAGAAACGAAAGAGAAGTTCCTCGAGAGACGACGGATTCCTCGGGAAAGGGCCGTCGCCGTCGTAATTATATATACGCCGCTCTCGCGTTACCGAGATTATCGGGCTTGGGAATTTCCTCGCGTTACGTATCAACAGTTCGGGATGGATGTTCGCCGCTTTCGTTATTTAGATCGAAGCATCGATTTTTCATCTCCCATTCTCTCTTCCATGCTAAATTATTCTCACCGTATATATTTCATAATATCGGCGAGACTCATTAGAAGTAGAGATATGCGATTTACAAAATTATGCATCGCGATTGTGATCTTCCTTGAGAATCGCTGTGAATGAGATATAGTATTGCGATTTTTATCTTCGCATTGTGTGTAATTTTTCTTCTATTATAAACGCATTTGCGAATCACGTGTCACTTTATATCGCAAACATTTTGAATCACATTTTAATTGTACGAAAATACTTAATTATAACAGTTTTTTTTACTTTTGGTTAGTCGATTTGCTTGTATAAAAAGAATTAATATATAATAAATATTTTACTATACAAAGAAATTATATCATAATAATTAATACAAATAAAATTATTGAACTAAATTCTTTTCATTTTTATTATTAAGTTAAATTTGAGGAAAATGAAATATTAAACTATTTATGGACATGTACAAATGTTTCTTCTACATCTTGCTCTGTCCATAATGATTTCAAATTTATATAATTATTTAATGAATAAATATTTTTTCATTAATATTTGCGATTGCGAATGCAATTTTGTAGCGTATTTCAGATTTTAAATAGCATGCAATTTAAATATCCAATTGTACAATATATCGCGTTGCGATTCAAGACGAAAAAATCGTGGTGCTAGCACAATGAGATTGTAAAATCGCAAATCTCTAATCAAAAAACGAGTGGCGGTACGAAGAGAAAGAATTTCGAAATAATATGCAATTATTCGCAGATAAAGATAACGAGACAATTTTCGGCATGACGCGTCGAGTATCTTTTGGTAATTGTGCGAAGTGTATTTAACTGAACAATCATTTGTCGATCGATAGGATTCCTCTTTGAAAAAGAAATTTCTGTGTGACTAAAGAAAGAGGAACGTTATTCTGAATCGTGGGAATAGAAGAGAAATAATTGACTTGAGAAGCGTCCTGCGATTGGAATGTGCATTCAATGACGGTCAATAGTTTTCTTTCTCTTGATCGAGGACAATAATCAATGAAGTACAGGAAAAAAGCATTCTTGGTTCTCAAAGAGCTAGAAGAAGCAACAAGTTGCTGTTGAAATACCGCGCGAAGAAGTAAATTTTTATTAAAATTGTACAAAAAAAGATTTTCTGTCAAATTTAATATATCCGAATTTTTGTTTTAATGTATACAAGATGAACATGTCACAAAGAAAACCACGAACATTATGCAAAAAATTGACATAAAAAATGTAAATGCTTTGAGAGAAATTGTGAAATCATATTTCTTCAGTAAAATTAACATTTATGATATGTTAAACCAACACGTACATTTTATTCAAATATATTAAAACTTGCCTTAAAATTACATTAATTTTAAATTATTCATTCACTTATACCTATAAACTGTTATTTCAACCCGTAAAGGTTACATTTCCAAATAATAATATAACGGTCACATGGGGTCTCTCGTACAAAATCAGACGCCATTTGCCAGTTTTTTGATATTTTGTCGTAAAAATTTTATTGGACTTACCTTGTAGTCTATTTATATCCTCCAATAATTTTTTAAAAATTAGAATTTAACATAATGAAAAAATTTAAATAAAAAAACTGCAAAATTTGACTTTTTTTTACAAAAATATTCAAAAACTTTTTAATTTTCGACATAATTCAATAAAAATTTAAAGTTGTATTCTCAAGGTAGTATACTTTCGGGTAAAAATTAGTTTCATAGAAAGTTATTCGATTTTGAAAGGTCTGTGAATTCTTAAAGTTAGCGTGGGGTCTTTTGGAACGCAGATGACCTTTACGGGTTAATATTAAGAAATGAATATCAATTTAACATCAAATTTAACATCACATAACGTCAAATTAACATGTAGTATTTTAAAAATTTAATACAAGAATTTTAATAAAGATCGCTTTTGAGACAAATACAAAATGCTTTTTTTACTGCGTATCACAAGAAAGACGAACGAAAAAGCTTGAAATTTTCCAAGAAACTGTGGAAGTATTTGAAAAGTGCTTTGCGTGCGGTGTGATCAGTGTTGGGATTCTATGGAACTCTATTGTCCAACTTTTTTTTCCTTTGTTTTATCTCAGAATCGTTCTTCGAACGAGAAATTTATTAATAAAACACATATTTTTCCGAGCTGACTTTGAGCGTGTAATTGCACGCTTTGTTCGTGACCAAGACCAGAGCGAATCAGTGAGAGAAAATCGCAATTTCAGTTCCCGGAAGAGCCAGAAATATCAGTGGGAACGGCAGGAAAATTGGCTTTGAATTTAGCTCGGACACTCTGGAAGCAAATCTCTCGCTTGACGCAAAGCTACCCGAGAGCCTTCGGGAGATCGTTCGAGAGAGCCGCCGGACTCGGGACGATCGGACGTTCGAGAAGACCGCGTGGTCTCCGAATGAAATCGAGCGCTTTACGCTACGTCGCGTCCGAAGCCCGGCGTGCGAGGGAAGAAAAAGAGGCGTGCACATAAACGGGACAACGCTGCCATGTGTTGTCGTGAAGCCGTGGCTGCGTGACCGAGCAAGGCGAACGGGAGCGAGTGTCGAGTCTCGCGCGCCTCGGAGAACGGCGCGCACGAGGAAAGGAAATTCGCGGCGGCCAGAGAGAAAAACGGGTTAGTCGCGAATCTCGGACCGCCGGGTCCGCGAGATTATTCTGATGTTCGCGCGTGAGGCTCCACGAAATTTGCCCTCGTCGCGAAATTCGTCTCCTCGATGGGTGACGCGAATGCGAGGGGGGGAGTGGAGCCACAGTTTCTCCAATTTCTTCGGTCGGAATTGAGGTGATTGTGAATAAAGTCTGAGAAAGAGGAGGAAGACTTGCACGGTATTCGGTGAAATCGCGCAGTATTGACGTGGAAATTGCGGAGTTATTTTCTAAAAATTACATTTGGCTCGAAGCAATACGTACTAATGTCCATTTCTACGGTAGATTAGAATTTTAATTTCGGTTCTATTTACTTTTTATCTTTTTTCAATGCTTATATTAACAGAAGAGATTACTCGATTCAAATTAACATGTTACCAGAGCTATTCAAATAACTTTATCAAGTTTTATTAATTGCATCTCTAAAAGGCTGTAAAATTCCTATTATCCCAACTTTATTCGGACCTTTACGTAATTGGACATAACCTAAAATTTTACGCTCCAACAATGTCAAAAATGCTACCCCTACTAACACTACCAAGCAAATACACAGTTGGAAAATTTGTGTTAAATTTAATATGTATGTATTGCACGTCTCAAACGATTTATTCAAATTTTGGTGTTAATCTAGCACGAAATGAATACGTTAGAAAGTAACATAAATATTATGTAAAAAATTAACAGAAGAAATGTAGCATTTCGACACAGTTTGGAAACGAAATGTGGAAACATTTTTTTCAGTAAAATTAACATTTATAATATGCTGGCACGTACATTTTATCCATTTATTGTCTTTATTTCTTAAAGCTACGTTACTTTTATGTTATTTGTTTATTCGCTCATAAACTATGTGAACACTAAAAAGCGTTAAATATCAATAACTCAAAATGTTCAAATAATATAATCACGTTATGTTAAATTAATACTTGGATATTTTGGGAATTTAACATAAGAACTTTAATAAGGACAGCTTTTAACATAAATATACAGTTGAAAAAAGTGTGTTAAATTTAATATAAATCACAGGTCCCAAACGGTCTACTCAAAACTTTTGTGTTAATTTAACATAATCTGAATGTGATAAATGATAATAGGGATGGGCGATCTCGATTCGATATTTTGAAGAATCGATTCTTTTGTATTCGATTTCCGATTTTTTTAGATCGATCCTACAACTTGGATCAATCGGGAGAATCGATTCTTGAGACCAAAGATTGAATCTATAAAAATATAAAATTTATACAAGGGAGAAGCCTGATAACTGCCATACGATCTACCGCCACGCGCACAATTTAAATGGGACTGGTTTTTGGAAATAAGAACCATTAAAAGTGTATTAATAAATTATAATTATGATGTTTTATATTTACTCAAAAATCTGTTATTATTATAAAAAATTTTGTAATTATTTTTAATAATATTAAAAGATTTTATCAAATTAAATAAAAGGATCGATCTTTGATGGATCGATTCTTTAAACAGCGATTTTTTGTCGAATCAATTCTTAAGTCTGTGACCTGAATCGATTAAAAAAAATCGATTCTTTTGAAAAAAATCGCCGATCCCTAAATGATAACATTAATCCTGCGTTCATATTTCAACAAAAAGAAATGTAATCTTGATCGTAATTGGAAGTTATTTGTGTGTATAATTAACATAATTTTTGTGATAAAATTAACAGAAGAATAGTAAAAAAAGTATGGCACAGTTATCCTGACAGTTATCCTTGTTCTGTAAATTTTAACAACTACAAAATGTAAAATTATAAAAATGATTTTAAAAAATATGTTAAAGAAACACAATTTGCACGTATTTATTAAATTGTGTTACTTTAACATATTTTTAAAATAATTTTTACAATTTTGTACACTGTTGGAAAGTTTGTGTACACATTTATGTTAAATTAATACTTGCGCAGAAAGAAAATTAGTATTAAATCAACAATTCGTTGTTTCATATATAAGCAAGAATACGAATTTTCTTAGAAGAATTTATTATCTTAAACAGACATAATTTGCTTACATTAAGAAAAATTTTTTCTTCGTGTAAGCAAATTATGTCTGTTTAAGATTATAAATTTTTCCAAGAAGATTTTATATTCTTGCTTATGTATAAAACAATAAATGTTTTGTTAATTTAATACTAATTTTTTTTCTGTGTAAATTTGTAAAAAATACAACATAAGGACCGATTTTAACACAAATGCCAATTTTTTTTTTTTTTTTTTTACTGTGTATTGTAGATTAGCTTTAAGCTCATTTTAACTTACAAGTTAAACCGACATTAAAGTTAATCTACGTTGGTAGAAATAGACATAAGGGCGTTTTCTTCTGAGAAATTGGGGCCCGAGACACTGATCATTTGGTTCATACCTTCAAAACGTCTCCCTGATTATTTGCTCTGCGAGTTTTGCGAATTGTTTATAATAAGCGGGATTCTTTCTCTTCGTGCTCCACACGCTCATGAGTAATCTTGTCAATATTACGAAACGGTGCAAATAATCTCTCGCTAAGAAGAGAGGAGGAGGGAAAGTCGGTGAGGCGAGGCTTTTAAATAATATCGAAATCTAGAAGGCGGCGAACATCTGTTTAAATTGTTGACAACCATTAAGTGTTGCGCAACGTTGTAGGAGAACGATAGAAAGGCAACACGCGTAAACCGATCTCTGCAGATTCCGAAGCAACTTCTTCAAGATTACATTGGTGAAAGAGAGGGGGCGTCAGGAGACCCTGCTATCCACGTCGAGCGTTCAAGCGTGTTCTCCGATTCCCAACGGAAAACTCCGACGACGAAAGGACCGTAACGTTGATGATCGAACGATCGTCGCGCTATTCCGTTTTTCCGTTTAACGGCACGAAGGACGGCGACGCTTCGGATCGCCTCTGCGCCGAGGCACCGTGCCAGCTGTCGATCGGCGATCGTTCGTGCAACGATGCGATCGTGTTGGAGCTGCCTGCGACGTGAAACCGATCCGTCGATCCCACGTGGTTCCACGTGAAAGCGCGGCCGGAGGGAGGAGATGCTCGAGGAATCGCGGACGATCGGCGGAAGTGCGCGAGGGAGCGGCCCGTGAGAAAAGAATCGTCAAGAGAATAGTGGTGGATCACGCGCACGGGAGGATAAGGAGCGTCTTCTTCGTGGCAAGAGGATGGACAGGGGCGATAACAACGTCGTCGGAGTTGGCAGCGGCGGTGGCGGCGGCGGCGGCAGTGGCGGTGGCGGTGGCGGCGGCGGCGGCGGCAGCGGCAGCGGCGGTGGTGGTGGCGGTGGCGGTGGCGGTGGCGGTGGGGGCGGAAGTGGTGGAAATGGTGGCAGTGGCGGCGGCAGCGGCGGTGGCGGCATCGGCGGCATTGGCATCAGCGTGGGCTGTCACGTGGGAAATTCCGGATCCCCGCCGAACTCCACCTCGTCGACCCACGGCACGATGCATAACTCCTCCGGCGGGTTCGACGGCCAGGTAGCGCATCTCCCGAGAGATCTCTAAGTCCGATACGGAAGGACTGTGTAAATATTTGCGCGGTCGTTATCTTGTCCTCGAATAATCTCGGCGAATCCGTATATAGAGATTCCCCAGATCCTGAAGTTCGACCTTATCGCGCTATCCATCTTGTTGCCGCGTTTGTCAAGATTTATTAATTAATGTTTGAGATCGAAATACGAGCGATGAGGGTTCGCGATCTTGCAAGGATCTTTTCAAGATTTGCATCGGTATTACTTCGTAAAACACACACGTACTGCGCGTATGTGTGTGTGTAGATATGAAAGAGGGAATCAAGGTGTGTCTGAAAGTCGTGAATGATCGACGCGACGCGGTTTAGTTTTATTGGTGTCACGACATAACGGGGATATTTATTAAGATTTCTCTGGTGAAAATGTTTAGAATTCTTCGTATCATTTTTCAAAATTTTTTGAAATTTTTGTATAATTGTTTTAGAATATTTTAAAAATTTTTAACAATTTTCTAAATTGTAGAATAAAAAGTCTTGGAAATTGTAAGATATAGAATTTACATGTATAAAGAATTTCAGAAAAGATAAACTTTCTCAGCGCTACTGAAAAATATTGAAGAACTTATAAAATTTGAACAGAGATTTAAGATATTTTTTTCAAAAATCTTTACATAAAAAAGTATTTAAAAAATTCTAGAAAATATTGTAAGGTATTATAAGAGCACTTTTACTAGAAAGCACTTTTACTGTGCACTATATTATATTAATAAAATACATTTTCCGAGCGGAGATTAATGATCTTTAGTGAAAATGTATCTTACTATGAATTGGAATTTTTCATTTAATTTTTTTTTTAAATTCCTTTATATATTTTAAAATTTCTGAGTAATTTTATTTGGAATTTTTTTTCAGATTTTCTGTATAAACTATACTTGTCAAGAATGTAAAGAAAATCTACATTTTTTTTCTATAATTTCTTTTATATATATATATATATATATATATATATATATATATATGAAATATCTTGAAATTTCTAAGACTTTTTATTCCATAATTTCCGAAGAAGAACTTATAAAATCTCAAGAGATTTAAGATATTTTTTTCAGAAATCTTTATTTTAAAATATTAAAAAATTTGTAATACTTTTTAAAATTTCGTAAAATTTCTGTTTAATTTTATAACTTTTTGAATAAATTTTTAGACTTTTTTATACAAATTGAAATACTTCTCAGAAGTGTAGAGAAAATCTATAAATTTTTTTTTTAAATTCTTCATATTTACATATGTATAAATTCTGAGATATTAAAATATTTTTAAGTTTTTTTATTCTATAATTTTCGAGGAAATCTAGTGAGATTTAAAGTGTTTTATCAGAAATCTTCACACATAAATTAAAAATATTTAGAAGATTCTTGAAAATATTATAAAATGAGAGTATTTGGTCAATGATAAATTCAATACATTACTGATAAAATGTGTCTTTTGGGCAAAGATTAATGCGCTCTTTGGTGAAAATGTTTCTTAGAATTTTTTGTATAATTTTTTTAGAATTTCTATAAATTTTAAAATTTCTTTATAATTGTTTTACGATTTTATAACTTTTTAGAATTTTTCAAATTTTTTACAATTGGAATACTTTTTAATAATGCTGATAAATCTATATCTTTTTTGAAATACTTTATCTTGTAAATTCTGAAAAATTTTTAAGTTTTTATCCTATAATTTTTTAATAGTATTAAAAAAAAGTTATAAATTTAAAATATTAAAACTATTCTTATATATAAGATAATGAAAATTTTATTTATTAGATTTTTCTATGAGCTATCACAGTTGTTTGTTACATACAAATAAAATCGATTATTATTAACAACAATATTCAATAGTGAAACTGAAACAACATTCAGTTCGATTGAAGAGGATCCAATAGAAAATTGAAACGTTTGAATGTTGTTGTTAATAATAATCGATTATTTTATTTGTACACAGAGAAAACGATTTCTTCAAACTTAATAAATTTTATTGTATCTAAACAAATTTGTTATTTGGAATGGTCCAAACAAACCAGTGTTTGAATCAATAAGTATGATTATTTGAATTTGAAACAATATATATCTTCGTCTTAAATAAATCATTTATTTGAAACGAAAGATATATTCTCAATATATTTTGCCATTTTCATATAAATAAATTATTTGTTTCATTGCTCGTATACTTATTGTAATCAGATAATATATCATTTGGTTGAAAGATAATTCTTTAAATAATAGTGTTACCTTTTTGTCAGATAATAGAGATTTTTTCAACGAAACAACATTTTTATTCAAACAAATAATGTTTCGTATAAACATATGTTATTTTAATAAAACAAATTTCAGTTAAATAAATAGGAATACTGAATCTTAAGAAACCTTTTTCTCTTCTATGCACAAACAACCGCGGTGGCTCATAAAAAGACTTTATACTTAGAAAAAAAATAGTATCAAATTAACAATTCAATGTTTCATATATAAGCAAGAATATAAAATTTTCCTGATAGAAATTATAATCTTAAACAGACATAATTTGCTTATACGAAGAAAAGAATTTTCTTTATGTAAGCAAAATTATGTCTGTTTAAGATTATAAATTTTTCCGAGAAGATTTTATATTCTTGCTTGTATATGAAACAATAAATTGTTGATTTAATAATAATTTTTTTCTGTGTGTAATTATTTCGTTAATTTCTTTGAGCCGGAGACTCTTTGTACTTTATTAATTTTGCCATTAGGCTTACTCTCTATTTTTCTTATTCTCTTTCTCTTTCTCTCTCCGCTTCTCCATTACCGTTTCCATTCAAGCCTATCCTGTGCAGGATACCGTATCTCGAGTACGGGATTAGAAACAGCTTCGCTCTACGTGTCGCATCCACGAGGGCGATAGCTCTGCCATTTGATACTCGGTATTGCATTATCCGTCGATCACTTTCGCACGCGGGAGATCTCCTGTAACACGTGCTCTCAAATGATTCACAAGTCCGTCGGGGCTAAATTTATCGCGCGGTGAATTGCGGGACTCGAGCGTCGCGTTTTAACGGAGTGCAACAAACACTGCCGCTCGCGCACGGGTCCATTGTTGTTACTGGCTCACCGAAATTAATCTAATTATTGTGCCTCGGTGCTCCATGTCCGGTGATGATTATCGTTAATTTAGCCAGCGCGTATTTCGTCGAAAGCACGCCGCAGAGTTAGGAATACACGCTGACCCGCGGAATGTGTGTAATTACACCATTGTATTCGCTTCCACATGTGTAGGGAATGAGTTATGGCTTTTAATTAGGCGACACTGTCGCCTTCTAACCGCTCTGGTTAAACATACGTCGTCTCGTTGCCCTTGCGCGTAAAAATGAAACGTTAATTTATGTACCATGTTTTGGAATACGATACGGTTGATTCAATTTTACATTTGTATCTCTTATCTTTGTATCGAGACGCGCTCAAGAAGAGCTCGGTGAACGACAAGTCGTAAGTTGTAAAATCCAGCAATTTCATAACTTTTGCTGTTATTCTTTATGGCGTAGAAACGAAAAAATGTTGCGCGAGAGCCTATCCTGGTATTTATACGATATTATCTTAGTTATTTGAATGTACAATTCAAATAACTGCGCTTATCTCTGTTTGGCATTGTTAACGGATGATGAAAGAACGCGGAAGTGTGCCTAGTATTGTTATAATTATTTAATAATAATATGTCAATTAGCCGCAACAATTGTATCATTAGAGGGAAAGAGATTGATTGATTGATTGATTGATTGATTGATTGATTGATTGATTGATTAATTGATTGATTAAGCATTTATTGAAATTCTAAGGCCCCAGCCCTCTAAGAATTTGGAAACGACGAGATAATTCGGTAACAAAATGAGATAACATATATATACAAGAATCAAGAAGAAGAGTTAAGTAACAGTGATACTGACAATGACAGGAATAAGAATAAAAATAAAGATAAGGAAATAATAATAGTAATAACAAAAAAAATAAAAATAAAAGTATAATACATTATATTAGAGAAGCAGAGAGAGATAGATAGAGAGATAGATAGATAGATAGATAGATAGATAGATAGATAGATAGATAGATAGATAGATAGAGAGAGAGAGAGAGAGAGAGAGAGAGAGAGAGAGTTGCTTCTTTAGATTTAATAAATTTTATTTAACCTAAAGAAAGAGGAACTCAAGCATGGGCGCGATTAACTTTTCTCACTTTGAAATATCCAGTTTTTTCACTTTTTGAAAAAAATCCCTTTTCTCACTTTTGTTCGTACTCTAGTCGACTGGACATCAGGTTCTACAATATGTGTTATGTTTCTGTTTTGTTTTCCGGTATTTAAGTTTGTTACTTTTATTTTAAGAGATTAATATTTTCAATGTGCCAGTTTTAAGATAGTGCATAATTTAAATAGTACATAACAGGTGAAGTAACATTTAACTCGTTTTTTTTTTTGCTCACTTTTTTTAGATCGACTCGCTATTCTCACCTTTTCAAGAATAAAGCTCACTTTTCTCATTATTTTTGAGCAGCTGATCCGCACCCATGCTTGAGTAACCTTAAAAATGAAGGTTTTTTTAGCTTACTTTGTGTCTCTCAAAATTTAAATTGTATACCAAACGATTCTATATAATGAGACAATAAATTAACTTGAAAAGTTAATCATAGTTTTGGAAATATGGAAAGTAATTTATTAGTCAAATTTCCAATATTATTTAAGCACAATATACGCAAAAAGAAAATTAAAACTTTTGATAACAGTGCGAATTTGACTAGAATTAGTCAGAGGATAGTTCTCTGAGCATCATAAAAATTTTTTCTAATCTTGTTTAACTTTTTCAAAGGGTTGAAACTGTTTTTTACTAACGTTTTTTTACTAAATTTCTCGAAAACAAATAAGTATACGAAAAAATGTTTAGAAATAGTTGTCTGACTTTGAAATTCTACACAAAAAAGTCCATAATTTTTTTGTTAGACTAACCTTTTGACCGAAAAACACGTCTAAAGAGAGATAATTTCTGAAAGTAACTTTATAATGCGAGCAGTGGGTTCGAATATTTCAGCGAGAAATGACTTATCGAATCGATATCAAAACGATATCAGTTTGATGATTTCGACGTCGAATCAATATCTATTTGACATCAATCCCATTATCATTTTTCACTGAGATGTTGACTTGATGTGGAAAAAAACTGTAAATTGTTATCTTTAAATTGTAAATTATTATCTCTCATGTTCTTATTAAGTTTAATAGGTAAAGAAATATAATAAGGAAGATTTAGAAAAGATTGATTATACTGTCTAAAATCTTTGGAGTGGAATTCCACTCTTTTAGATGAAATTTTAATCCAAAAAATTTAGAGAGTATCCTTTATAATCCTGAAACGGTATTGTTTTTCACGATTGGCAATTTTTTAAATATTACATTTTCTTTTTATTTTAGACTGGTGACAGAGGATGGGAGATTCACCATGTTACGGTGACCAGAGTCCCCGGCTACGGCTTTGGAATAGCTGTGTCAGGAGGTCGCGATAATCCTCATTTTACTAATGGCGATCCAGCGATCGCGATCTCTGATGTGCTCAAAGCCGGCCCGGCTGAAGGAAAATTACAGTATGTATACCAACAGTTCAACGTAGCAATAAAGTTTTTTCATGTATGATAAATGCATACATTTTATCCTATTTTAAATTTCACACGTTAATTTGAAGTTCGTTTACCGCGTTTCTGATTAGTTGTTAATTTTATAATTATTTAATTGTTTAATTAGTATAAACGACTTGTATAATCATTTAACATAATAATTAACAAATTACAACCATTCAGAAACGCGGAATAGCTTCTTTTGTGTTTTCAGGTTGTTGTTGACGAAACTATTTTATTTTTAACATTTCCAATTTAAAAATAGCTTATTCAACGCACCGAATTTAAATACAATTTTTATTAATAAGCGGAAATTTGTCTGTGATGATTCGTCTTAAACGACAAATTTTGCATTCATTCGGCATGGAGAAAAATATTGCGCGCGTTCTAATATATTTGTAATGTTCTAATATATTAAAAAAAAAATACGTTTATTAATATACTTATAATTATTTATTATTTGGACTTTTTAAATATATTTAAAATATACATTGGTTTTTTTCCCTTTTAGCCAAAAATTTAAATTACAATCTCTTATTTTTAGTTTTCTTATAATTTATATTTATTAATATTTACATATTGTAATTATTAATTAAAGCTTTATTTATGTAAAAGCAATTTAGTTACAATTATTAAAATAATTTAGTTTTAATTATGAAATGAAAATAGATTTACTTTAAAGTAACTCAAGAATACGAATCCTTAGTCTTTAAGTTACTTCGGTATTAGGTAACAGAAACCATCATCTGAATGTATATATGTATATTGTTTACAGAGTTAACGACCGTATCATCTCCGCAAATGGAATATCGTTGGAAGGCGCCGATTACGGGGCAGCCGTGCGGGTCCTGCGAGATTCCGGTTCTACCGTTTTATTAGTTGTTAAACGAAGAGCTTCCTCGAATTCACCCGGTTGTTTAGGCAACGGAGTGCCCCAGAGTCATCGGCTCACACTCACGCGAAACAATAAAAAGGATGGTACGTAATTAGACAGCGTTTAACAACCGCGCGATGACTCGCGCTTCTCGAACAACACGTACATCCGGCCGTTAGTATTTCGTTCAACGTCGTAATCCGATTGAAGCAATGCTTAATCTAATTTAATTCTGGAGCTCTATTGTAGATGAATTTTTATCCAACTGCTAATTTAAGTTTAGTACAATTTTTATTATTTTATTGAAATTTTGATAACTTAATGTAATATTTAACAAGATTTTACATTAAACTTTTTTACATTAGACCTTTGTTTACATTAAAATGGTGTTAGTTTAATTATTCTAGTTAATTGCAGTCTAAAATAGGAGTAAAAATTAAAAAATTCTTAATAATGGAAAAAAGTTCTCCATTTTGTAGATAAAGTTTAACCCAGAGTAGTATTACCGGGGTCTCTTTTAAAAGGTCGAAACAAGAGATTTTTTGGTATTTTTTTTTAGCAACACTTTTTTAGCAACACAATTAATAATCAATATATTTGACTTAAAGTATAAAATAAGCACTCGAAAATCGATTAATTTTTCGTCGGATAATTTTTTAATAAAATATGATAATACATAATTTCATAAATGTACAAAATTTTGAAAGCTGTCACAGCTGGAATAAAAATTAATTTGTTCTAAAAAAATAAAAATTGATTACATGAAATGACGAAATCGAACGAACGAACGTTTCGACTCACTTTGGGGTCATCCTCAGCGTATTATTATAATAATGAATTCTTGAAAAATATCTGGCCTTTATCAGTCCGCAAAGCAGGAAACGGTCGAGTCACCAACGGTTTGCCAAATCCGTAGTGGCATCTTTGCACGTCGAAGATGTCGAGGTGACACCAAAAAACGAGAATTACGAAACATCGCAGCCACATTAATTGGAACACGAATAATCATTCTGTCATTACGGAACACAGACGAAAATGTAACCACGATTTCGATTGGGAGAACATAAAAATTTTAGAACGTCTCTTAAGCATGCGATTAATATTTGAAATGCTCTACATTTAATTACAAAACAATAAGTCTCTCAATTTGTAAACAGACACTGAATGCCTGCGTCATGCGTACCTCGCATTATTATTGCAAAAAATAGTAAGAGATTCAATATCTTTTTGAACGATGCACAAAACAATTTACGATTTATTTCAATTTTAATAATTGATTCGTCATCAAATTTATTTATATTTTTATCCGACACGACCTCTTCTTGTTCCGCTCTTTCTCTGTTCTCATTTATGTATTTATTCATTAATTTGACGCATGACTTTCTGTGTTTCGTTAAGTAATATGTTTCGCCACTATAATCAGACTGATTCGATCTAATACAGTCGCTAAATAATTGTACTTGAGACAAGAAGCACGTCTCTTGCGGAGCGAGAATAAATTTTCGAGTGTATACTTTTGACAGGAGAATATTTCCTAATGACAAGCATTATCCAAGTCGCTGGTTTTCATCAGTTTTAATTGGTGAGTCACCTTGCGACAGTCGTAATTAATGAAATTGTTCATCATTTAAAATATAAAATTATGTAGAGAAGTGTCGTCTCTTTCGACACCGTTACGTCTCTTAAAGATGCCACTGCGGATTTGGCAAATCGTTGGTGACTCGACCGTTTCCTGCTTTGTGGACTGATATAGACTAGGTATTTTTCGAGAATTCATTATTAATACGCTGAGGATGAACAAAGTGAGTCGAAACGTTCGTGCGTTTGATTTTGTTATTTTATTTAGGATGAATGAATAGTTATAACATTATTAATTGTATTTACGTACCTGTACCCGCGCTGACTCTCATTAGCTTTATTTTCAATTGTTTATTGTTTAAATTTCGAGAGTCTTGACTTAATTGCATATTATTAGTTTAAAAGTAATTAGGTTATAAAATTGTTAATTTGACTTTTGTGTTGATGAGATAAAAATACATAACTTTAATAATAGAAAGAAATGGAACATAATTTTTACTATTTCAATTTATTTTATAACTTAAAAAAAACGAAGCGTTGTGAAACAGAAATAGAAAAAAAATAAAATCTAATATCTGAATTTTCTATGATTCATTGATTATTGTTTAGATGGCACATAAAACATAGTTTACAATATTTACATTATGTATACGTAATACAAACTATTTATATTTTACGTGTAAACATTCCGATGAAAACTAATTAATACTAAACTTTGCATATTCTTTTACTACTATTTTAACATTATTTAAAATTAAAAAATATTATTTTTTTGTATGTTATACATTGATCACTAACACAACTTAAAAAAAAAAAAAAATGAAATGATAAATGGCTCTTTTGGACATCTAAAGAAAAAAAAAAAACTTTTTTTATTTAAGAGAAATGGCTATCGTTGAAATTTTATTAAAAAAAAGACGCAATTTTTTAAAGTTGAACATAAATCTAATTCTTAACTTATTGTTAGCTTTTTTTGAAATATTACGTTTAAACACTTTGTCAAAATCAATATATCGATTTTTCGCTAAAATGTGCGTTTTTTGGGTCTCAAAAAACGAAGCGTAAAAAAATTCTACGTTACGAATCTTTTTAATATTGAGGAATTCTATAAAATTGTAAGTTGATCGGTTGAATTTTTATAACATAATGGTCATGCGTTTTGAAAACCCACGTTTCGAGAAAAAAACACGTTTAAAGTTTTACCTTCAGTTTATATTACAAAAACATTCAATTTAGTTTATATTACAAAAAGTGAATCATCCACTCTGAGGGTTGTAGAGCATTGTACAGAGGTAAATGCTTTTAAAAAATGTCTTTACTCTTGCCTGCGGCATAATCTCCTTCCTTGTGGTGCTTAACGCGCGCATCTCTGCATAAAGCATGTGATTTTCATCTTCCACAGCGGTATATAAATATAATACGTATACGGACCAATTTTCACTTGCATTGCTTAGAGGATTTGCAGTAATGTGCATCTTTGTTAAATGTACGTGTACATTGAAGAAAATCACTAAGTTTCAATAAACATTTGTTTGTATATTTGCAAGAAAATATTTACTAAATATAAATATATATTTATTTAGTAAAAGGACGACTAATTAAATTTAATTATCAGTTTTCTTTAATTAACTAAACAATTACGTACTGCAAGTAAATCTTTCTTGCAAATATACAAATAAATATTTTATGAAATTTAGTAATTTTTTTTTTAAGTGTAATAAATGTGTTTGGGCTAATTCAACAGTTGTAGTGCCATCGTACATGGTTTCTCGTAGCAATTTTCCATATAGTTTGTATCTATAATTTAATGTTAATTTTACAATATGAAAAATGCTTATTTTTATGATATAAAATTAGCGGATAATGTAGGATTTTCAAAAAAGGTAACTTTGGTTCTGTGAGTTTAATGAATTTTAATATGAATAACATAAAAGTAATAATAATAACATAAAAATCAAATACTTTTATTAATCAAAAATTAAAAGCTGCAAATATTGCGCAAATATATTGATAAAATAAAATATTATAAAAAATAATAAATTATTTACTTTCGATTTTATCACCTTTACCAGCCAAGTTGGGGTCAGTCATGCGCTATGAATTTTTCGCGCCGACATAATTATTGAAATAATAGCAGTTAAGAATTGAAGTTTTTTTTAGGCGGGGTATAAGCGCGTGTAGCACGTACTGTACCGGCGTACGCAATGCGAGAAATTTTGCTCGTACGCGAGTGACCCCACGTTGGCCAGTAAGGATTAAGACATCAAGCTTTAAAAATCTGTGAAAAAAAATTATATATTTTTTTAACCCTTCTAAGTGTATGTACTCCTTTAATTTTTCAAGCTAATATATCTAGTTCGATTTCTGGTTTAATCTTCAAGCTTTTAATTTAGTTCTCCATTGTCATTTTTTTTTATCTTTATTTATCTTCACAATGCGTGTGATTTTTACAAGCGGTGTAACTCGCTCTCTCGATTTCTAGATTTCGGAATTGTGCTGGGATGCCGATTGTACGTAAAGGAGGTTACGCGGGAGAATATCGGAGTGAAAACTGGGGACGTGTTAACCCGAATAGGCAGCGTCGCCGCTGACAATATGAGTCTGAAGGAAGCTAGAAAGCTGATGGACCAGTGCAAAGACAGACTCTCGATCGTAATTACGCGGGATTCGTACTGCCACGTGCATCAGCAAGGTAAAGGGGATAGCGGTGAATACCTGTCGGGTGCGAGTTACAGTAGTCAGAACTTATACGTTCCGCCACCCACGAGGCAGCCCTTGGAGGACAAGAGTAACCTCGTGCCGAGGGGTCGTTCGCGGGGTCCGCTGATGGATGTGTCTCTCAGCCAGCTGGATCTACCAGCGACGCCCACTGTAGATCCACCCAGACCACCTCCGCCGAGACCGGAAGGTATGCGTATTTCGATTGCTTTACATTCGAATAGAGAATAAAGTTTTAATAAGGGCCCATACAATGCAAAAAGATTGCAGCAACGTTGCAGAAGTATTTCATTGCAGGACGCAAACATGTTGCAAAATGTTACTGTAAATATAGTTGCAATATTGCAGCAATGGTAAAATATTTGCCTTTAGAAATACTGCAATGCAATGTTGCAATATCTGTACCTTGGTGCTAAAAGAACCAATGTTCAAAATTGCCAAATTCGAGTTATACAGGGTGTGCAAAAAAAGTGTGGAAACCCCTAAATATTTCCGTTCCCTTGCATTTCACAAGAAAATGTTTCAGACAAAAGTTGTAGTGTTTCGAAAGATCTATTTCCTGATTTTATCAGTTTGACCTTGGATGACGTCGCCAAGGTCAGATCGAAATCACATTAATTTTTTTAAATGGAACACCCTATTTTTGATTCCAGAATCTAATAGCTGATGTCAAGACCTTTCCAAAATACTGTAAGAAAGTTTTATTTTCGTTGAGTACTTTCCGAGTTGTGAGGCTTGAAAGCTACGGTGTAGTGTAACTTTCAAGCGTCATAACTCGGAAAGTCTTTAACGAAAATAAACTTATTTATAGTGTTTTGGAAAGCTCTCGAAATCGACTACAAGAACATGCAATAAAAAATATAGAATGTTAGAGAAGTACTGATACCCTTTAATTAGGGACCTTCCGATACTTTAATATTGTATCTTTTATTGCATATTCTTGTAGCTTATTTCGAGACTTTTCCAAAACACTACAAAAAAATGTATTTTTGTTAAGTACAAACCTATTTTGAAAATGTTCAAAATTTTCAAAGATCAAATTCTTATCTTATGTGAAAAGACTGGAGAACTTCCTTAAATTTGAAGAAATACAGATGTACATACATATTACCAATCTCAAGTTTATTTTTTTGATCGAAAATTTCACTGAATATCTTCAATCTCTCTTTTTCTTTTAAACTTTTAATGTTGTTTTGATAATGTAGTACATAATATCTTAAATTAGGATTTTTTCTGTAATATTTGTTCTACTTAAAATTGCTTAAATAAATAAAATATTTCCAAAATGACGCAATTATTATAATAATAACGCAAATATTATAATAAGAATTATTTTCTTTTTTTTATCAAGGATGAAATCCGGCCAAGTTTCATTCACTTTTTTTTTTTATAGATTATTATAGTACGCGTAGACAATTGTATGATGAAGATTCGGTCTCGCCTCGGACGAAACAGCCCATGTAAGTCAACAAAATTTTATTCAGTTTCTTTACTATCAGTTAATACGTAACGTTTATTTTAATATTATTTGTGTACAGGCCGGATCCCCGATTTATTACATTCCAAAAGGAAGGATCCGTAGGTGTGCGATTAAGCGGCGGCAATGAAACCGGGGTCTTCGTAACTGCAGTTCAAGCGGGAAGTCCTGCGTCGCTTCAGGGTCTTCAGCCAGGAGATAAAATTTTAAAGGTTAGTTACACAACATGTGATAAGTACACCTTACCATTTAGATTTAGATAAGCTAGATCCTTATTCCAAAAATCCAAAACATTACATTATTATGTAGTGTTTTTAAAAGAAATTAAGATTTCGAAATTAAATACATTTCGATATCTGAGCATTGGAAATTTGCAAAGAAATGTAAAATTTTCGCGACAGATAAACGACATGGATATGAAGGAGGTCACAAGGGAGGAAGCCGTACTGTTCCTTCTTAGCCTGCAAGAACAAATCGATCTTATTGTACAACATCGACGTCAGGAATATGACCAAATTGTCGCGTCTGGCAGAGGCGATTCTTTTCACATAAAGTGAGTAACGTTTACAACACAAGTTAACCCCTAAACACATAAGTGGGTCTAGGAGACCTTCCCGAAAAAACTTTACCTTCGTGCCATTTTATTTTAGTTAAGCAATGAAGTTGGTCAATTGTAGCAGTCGATAGAGGAGACTTCAAACTTTTTTCCACTTAGCTCGAATCTTTCTTCTCAATCCGTCTTCACACTGTAAGCGATCGAAAATCTAGGGAAATTTTCAATATGTGTTTAAGGGTTAATAATCCTCTTAATGAAAATGAAAATTATATGTTGCAAGATGTTTAGAATAACTGAACTATTTTAATATGCAAACAAAATCTTATTAAATGTTATTTTAAGCTATCAAAATTTTCATAATCAAAACTATACACTAAACTTGAATTAGTACTTGGGTAAAAAGTCACTCCATAATATCACTCTAGGATTTATATAATCTCAGTTTGAGCTTTAAATTTAATTTCATTGGTTAATGAAAAGCGATTATTAAAAATATATACTGAAGACGTACATATTTTCATAAAATGCATAGAACTCACTTTCACTACGAGCAACCACAAAAAGGTGAGATGAGTTTTCGCAGCGGCGACGTCTTTCACGTGGTGGACACTCTTCATAATGGCGTCGTAGGATCGTGGCAGGTTTTCCGAATTGGACGAAATAATCAAGAGGTACAAAAGGGCATTATTCCCAATAAGGCCCGGGCTGAGGAGCTTGCAACCGCGCAGTTCAACGCGACGAAGAAAGAGATGAGTGCCAGCGAGAGCAGAGGTAGCTTCTTCAGGAGAAGAAGAAACAGTCATAGACGCTCGAAATCGTTGGGAAGGGTATGAATACAACAAACTCTTTTCATCTATATTTTTATAAGGACTAATACTTTACCAATAATGGTTGATTAGATTAATTTTCATGTTCCTTCTATATTTTTTAGGACCACTGGGACGACGTGGTGTTCTCCGACAGCGTCAGCAAATTTCCCGCTTATGAACGTGTGATCTTAAGACATCCTGGATTTGTTAGGCCTGTTGTTCTTTTCGGGCCCGTAGCTGACCTCGCTAGGGAAAAGCTTCTCAAGGATTTCCCTGACAAGTTCACTTCCCCACGTAAGTAACTCATACACATTCAACATTAACCCATTTCTCTTCACTGTCTCATTTATAGGATTTTTCCCTATTTTTCTTCATGTGTAACCAATTATTTTTTTCAAAATACTTCTTAAAACGAAACATCAGTAATTTAATTATAGATTAATTGTTTATTAAAGAAACTATGTATATGCTTTTAAAGTAGAATGATTGGATTTGTAGAAATGGAAAGTCAAATGGAGGATGGCACGGGAAAGAATACCAAAACATCTGGTATTATTCGTCTGAGCGCGATTAGGGAAGTGATGGACAGGGGCAAGCACGCATTGCTCGACATCACTCCCAACGCCGTGGATCGCCTAAATTACGCTCAATTCTATCCAATCGTCATTTTCCTGAAGGCCGAGACGAAGCAAATCATCAAAGAGATGAGAGCTGGCATACCAAAGTAAGAGCGAGAAATGAGCAACATTTATTTCATTATTTGATTAAATTCTACATGCAATGTGTGATTACAGATCAGCGCACAAAAGTAGTAAAAAGCTTTTGGAGCAGTGTCAAAAGCTCGACAAAATCTGGGGACACGTATTCAGCGCGGTGATCACTCTCAATGCACCGGAAGCCTGGTATCGGAAATTGAGAGAACTTATCGACCGCCAGCAACAAGGCTCGCTATGGATGAGTCAAACCAAGGTAAAACTATTCGAGGCAACATGCAAATTTAGGATCGTAACTAGAATACAATTTGACGACTTTGTACGAGCAAATAATAATAATAATAATTAGAGGAAATTTATTATTTGCTCGTATAAAGTCGTTTTAAATTGTATTCTAATTACGTTTGTAAATCAGCGAGCTTGTTCTCTACATTTTAAATTTAGAATATTTGCTATTTGGAAAGATCTGGAAAGCTCGATATTTACAGAAAATTTAATTTTTTGAAAGTCATGAATTTTCATATAATTTTATTGGTATTTAGGGAAATTTTTAGTTTTATTTTTAAATATTTTGTTTTTTTTTTAATTTTCATCATTTTTTGAATATTGTAAAATCGACAATTAGTATGTAATAAGTATAGCTATAGCATATACAACATCGTATAACTTGCGATTTTTAAAAAATCAAGGTAGTGAACAATATTGTAACAGAAAACCAAAAGTACCTGAGCCAAAAAAGGTCCAATTCTTGATGAAGCCTACTTTTGAGTTACATAGAAAACGCATATATCAAACGCGTAATATGATCATTGTTATTTGTATATTATGTGCAAGGTATCAGAGAATTGTTAAAGATTGTCAATATTGCTAATTTTTGAGTTAAAATTGCAAATGGTCAAAAATTTTTCAAAAATTAAAAGATTAATTAAAGACCAAATTAAAAATAATTGCAATGTTTAAGAGCAGAGTAAAAAGATTTTCATTTTTATGATTAATAATTATTTTGAAACTGATTTTATATATTTAGTTTCTTTTTTATGATTTTTAATTTATTTTTGATTCAGGCTTTGTGATATTCATAACCATTTAACAAGGTTTAGTGTTTGAGTTTGAAAAAAAATTGGTTTGTTTATTTACAAACATTGCATAGGAAAGATATATTTTTGTGAATAGTCGAAATAAAGATTGTTTTTTTTTCACTTTGTTTATTTCAATATCCCTAGAAATATAATTTTTAAATAAAAAATGAAATAAATAAAATTGGCCTTATTCTCGGTTCAGGTACCTTACATCAGACAAATGTAGCACTTACTCTGTATTGTGGTCTATAAGGTCTTTGCTATACTGTCCTATGAGTTTCGTAGCTTTAATTGTGGAACAGGATAGATATAGACTAGTATTCATAGTCAATTCTCATTTCAAGACTGTCTTAAATAATGTCTTAAGATGCTAATACGGTTCTCTGATTGATTGATGACATTTTAAGATGGTACTTAAGACAGTCTTAAATATAACAATTCGACTATGAATACCAATCAGAGTTTCATAGAATCTTTGTTCTTCACTACTTTACTGTATAGATTTTTAACTTTGCTTGCGTTCCAATTTATTTCAAAGTTACATTTAAATGTTCTCTAATCTTATTCGTAATTTTGAATAAAAATACTTGGAAAATCTGGAAATTTTTTTATAAGATTTGATCAAACGCTGAAATTATACTGTAGAATGCGCTTGGTTTCTTTCTGTTTTATGTACTTCAAGTATGGAAAATATCAGCATTCGTTTCTACTAAAAAAAAAAGATATCTATCTGGGTGGTTTTTGATTTCTCTTTCTCTTTTTTTGTCCTGTTTTCACTTTTCTCACGAATATCACAATCTTTGTTGCTAGTTAGTATACAGGGTGATTATTAATGAATGACTTTTTATCATAGGAGCATGATTTACCGAGCATGATTTACCCGACTTTTTACCATAGGAGCATGATTTACCGACGGATACGTATTTCTAACATATTATTATATTAGAAATTACAAATAAGTGCTCTTATGATAAAAAGTGGGAACATTCATTAATAATCACCCTGTATATGCTCTATTTACTTTTACGGTGATCTTACAGCGAATTCGATTGGACTCACTAGTGCGCACTGGTGCACACATTAAAACCGCCGTACACTAATCGACGAAAGATATGTACTTATTATAAACATATAAACAGATTAAATTGTGAAATCCTTGATATTTTATTATGCTTTGATAAAAAATATATTTTATCATTCAGGATACTTATATTTTATTTTCAAATGAGATTAGATATCAGTGTACAGCCTCTTTAATATGCACCAGTGCGCACTAATGCAGTCCAATCAAATTCGCTGTTGGGCATAATTTCGAGTCTGTTCATTGTAGCCGATATATAGCCGATACACGGTGTGGGACTTATCGCATCGGTCTATACACGCTCATACTCCACCTCCCATCCTCCCACCTCCCGCACTTCCCGACGATAACGTGTATTACGACGAGAACAAGAATCACGACGTGCTTCTGTCGCACCATCAGTCACCGATATCATCTTTCATGCGAAAATTCCCGCCACTCCCACAACCACCTCTAAATTCAGGCGTCATCCGTGAGCAATTTTTCGGCTATATATAAAACTTGCTTGATTTAACCCTTTAATTAATCAAAAATGTGTTGATAATATATATGTGCAATATTAATATCGTAGAGCTCTTTGTTGAGCTAAGTTGCAGTATTTTATACAAATAACGCGCGACATTTGCTCGTCTGCTACAACAACGACGTAATTAAGAAAATAACGAAATTTCCAATTTGAATGTTTTGAATTAAAGTTTTTAAATATTCTTAAATCTCAGTTTTCAGATATTATTCCGTTTTGATGGTATAATATCTGGAAACTGATTACAGAAGATTAAAACTAAGATTAAATTGTTCAGAAGTATTGAATTCTTATCAGACTCCTTTCTTTTCTTAAATAATTCAAAAAACGATAATCTTTAATTATGTCACTGTTTTAATAAAGAAACGGATATTAATTATTAAGAAAAAGCAAAAGCTGTAAAAGATTAATTATAATCCTAAAGGATATAAAGATATACATATACATTAAAAAATAGCAGTTAAGTTAATTAGATTATTTTAATAATAGCAATAATAGAATCAATTTTCGTACATTCATAACTGTATATTCGCGTATATTCGTTTAAAACAATTAAAGGGTTAACTCTGCATGCTGTGTGTATGCATTTCTCTATTTTGCATGACTGTACCTATCGCAATGATCTACTTTCTTTTCTCACAAAATTTTGTCAACTTGCCGAAACTTCCAATTCCAGTGTTAACTGCTGAAAATTCAAGAAAATAAGATTTCGCAGATTGATTGCAATGTAATTAAAAAAAGGAAAAGTTTAGTATGTATAACTTTATTATATACAGAGTGTCCCAGAATTAGCGAAGATTTTTTTATGAACGAATTCTTTGGAATATCCTGAATCAAAAATCCTAATACGAAAATGTCGAGACTATAATACATTTTGAATTATAAATTATTAAAGCTATCCAATTGTAGCGCCCAGAGTTCGCGCGCTCAGGCATGGCACATAGCACAGTAGTAAGGATGCTCTTGTACACTGGCTAAATTTCTACATATTAACTTAATTTTTCATACAATAATGAGTCACTTTTAAACTTTGCCTTGATCATCACTGGTTATTTAATTTAAATTACTCATGAAGATTAATGTCGACCTAGTGTTACGAAATGTCAAGCCATACATAATTCAAACTATGAAAACTATCTAATAAAGTACGTCAACATACCTCATTTGACAGTTCACTACGGTATTAAATGCCATTCCTGAGCGCTCGAATTGGACGACCTTAATAATTTATAATTAGAAAAATGATATAGCCTCGACATTTTTGTATTAGAATTTTCGACTTAAAATATTTCGAAGACTTTGCTTATAAAAGAACCTCCGCTAATTCTGGAATACTGTGTATATAACTTGAAATACAAATTTATTATACACAATTTAAAGATAAGGTTAAACTATAGTTTCTTTTTTATAATTAACAGAATAAAGGTTAATTATAAAATTATCAAAATTTTTTCTTTTTTTTTCATTTAATTGAAATTGACATTTGCAAATAACTTATTTGCTTATGCACGCTTGTTGAAACACACTACAATTTTTTTTCTACATGTGTCTTGCATGCCTGTGAATGGGCGTTTCATCATGCTATTCATTGGAACGTACGACCGTAGTTGTACGTCCTAAGAACGTATGTAGCTTCTAAGAAAGCATATTACAAAAATTTTAATACAAAGAATATTCCTACAAATGACATGATTCGTTCATCGCACTTCATTGATTGTTAATATATCTGAACAACGTAACTCATTGTGTCGTCTGGTTATTAATCCACGTTACGTACCGTGTGTATCGTTCGCCTAACGTGATGTCCTCTGTGATCTACGCTCGTAGCCGGAAGAAGCCCTCTCGGATGACTTCCTATTCCCGATGACTTCTCGCCTCTCCTACGCTTCCTCTCCGGAGAGCGATCTGGAGCTGAGCCCAGCGCCTGTTATTCCCGGCACTTTGGGCCCACCATCGCGACTAAAGAGCAGCTCCGATCCGAGCATCGCCACTCAGGACGATACTTCTGCACCGCCTCCGTACTCGACGAATTATCAGGTAATATATGTACATTTTGATCCGTTCAGAAATAAAGACTTACCCAGATAGCACGGGTGTGTGAAGTTGGCACCCCTGTGGTACGAAATCATAGTTCTGTTAAAGAATTCTGAATTATTCACAACAAAAGGAAGAGTTCTCGATAGTTTTTACAAATAGTTTTATCTATTATAACAAAAAAAATTAATTTTGAAAAATGGGGGTGCCAACTACACATCCAACACTAGCACCGAATAGTTCTGAATAGCTAATTCGATGTTTTTTAACGAGTACTAGAGTTCTCGATATAAAAAACTGTTTTGTTTCAGACAAAAGATAAAAAAAAATAAAAAAGGTACGTTAAGTCCGAATAGCTCTGAATAGCATATAAGATTCCTTTCGACGAGTTCTAGAGTTTTTTTAGAAATAATTCTAACTAAAAAAATAAAAAAAAATTGGAATTGAATTCTCCTAAGTGGTATAAAAAAATAGTCGAAACTTCAAAAGTTATTAAAATTTTTTATAGAATTTATAGAGGGCTATTTAAAACTCTCAACAGACCTGCGAGAACTCTTAGAAAATTTCTCACGATGTCGACTTTAATTGTTTTAGAGTGCAAAGAATTATTTCAGAGTTCTCGGAGTTTTGTTGAAGGTTTCCAATAGTCTCTGATGAGTTCTATCAAAAAATTTAATGAAAAAATCTATAGAATTAAAGACGAAGAAGTTACGGACAATGGCAAATGTCGACTTTGTATTTTCAAAGTGTGAAAAATTTTTTAAGTGTTCTGGAAGTTCTGTTGAGAGTTTTGGATAGCCCCCAATGAGTGCTATCAAAAATCTTTATGACGAAAATCTGTAGGATTGAAAACGAAAATGTTACGGACGATCCACTGTGGTCTGAAACGCCCGAAAAGCGAGTGTATAAAGTTAGCCGCCCTTTTTTTGAAAATTACTATTTTGAAAGTTGTTCCAGATTGTTCTAACTTTGTTCCACATTGTTCCAAAGCGATATTATTTTATTTCTAACGGTACTTCAACAAAACAAAGAAAAGCTATTTTTCTAGCTGGTCTCCTCTTTTAAAAAAATTACACAATTTCTTATTGCTATAGATTGTTCTAGTTGTTCCAAACATTGTTCGAAAAAGACAATTCTATCAGTGGTACATAAGTCGCGTACAATAAAAAAAATTATTTTTTTTTAGCTGGCCCCTCTTGTTTTGAAAATTACTGTTTTGAAAGATGTTCCAGAATGTTATAACTTTGTTTCACATTGTTCTAAAGCGATATTATATATACATAAAATCTTGATTCACGGACATCAGAGTGAGCCCCGTTGCCAATCGGGCAACTATCCGAAGATGCGCGGGAATCCCGGAACAAAGACATTAAAAACTTTCGGAAAGGCTTTTCCTGAAAATGTTCCAGGAAAAAGAGCATGGAAGTTTTTCACCGGCTCCTGGTATCTTCGGATCCTCTCATTAAAAGCTTGAGCAATATGCAGCTCAAGCAAGGAAAAAGTTTGTCATCTGAGGCCTTACAACTTTTATTACCTCCAGATGATTCTACAAATCAATGTATTCTTGATATAGCTGAGAATTGTGAACCTGCCCTAGACAACGATTCGGACTAAATTTTTTAATACGTATTTACAACTTTTTAAATACAACTTTTTGCAATATTCGAAAATAGAAGCTGTTGCGTTGTTATTGTGAAAACTGTTTTGAATTTCGTTAGTATTATATTCGTATTTCGCGATCCCAAAAATCCTTATATACAAATTTACATTAAAATCTAATAACATTTTATTAAATAAGTCAACTATTTTAGATCCAGAATTTGGAATTTTTGATTTTTGCCCTCAATTTCAAATTTAGCGACCCCAAAAACTTTTATATACATATACAATTTCAATCATATCCGAACCTTTTTCGATCTTTGGCCAGCTTTTCGGACGTTTTAGATCACTGTGCGATCGCAGATTTCGACTTTGTTTTTTTGAAGCACAAAAAATTTTTTAAGAGTTCTCAGAGTTTTTTTGTCAGTTTTAAATAACTCTAGCTGAGTCTGTCAAAAATTTTAATAAAAAATTTCATTAAACTAATATTTATGAAGGTGCAATTATTCTTTTGAGTATCACTTTTGTATATTTACGCCGATTTTTTTTTTACTTTCTAGAGCGGAATTATTGCTAAAATATATCAAGCATTTTTGAACTATGTGCTACATAAAATCTATCTAGATAACACTTTAATATAAACTTTTTTCGGAAACGAGACACGTGATGTTAGCATCCAATGTTTTAATTTGCATTTTTATCTCTTTAATGGCTAGAACTATTTCTTAAAACTATCAGAACTTTAGAACTATCGGAAGTCTACAGAACTCTAAAAAAAATTTTTTTTGAGCTAACTTTGTAAGGATGTCTTTCTAAATTAGCACATTCTTTGCACAACACTGGGTTAAACTGGGCACTGGGCACAACATTGAAATTTTCTGTGTCGTCAATAGTTTCTTGCACATAATCAAATTCTTTTTTAAATAGTATTTCTACGTTAATATATAAAGTGGGAAAATTTCTGTATTGCACGTATTTACAACTAAAATATTTTGTATATCTAATTATATTTAGTATATCTAAAAGTAGTTTTTGCATTAGGCAATCGACGCTGCAAGTAGCGTCGAGAAATTGTACATATCTTGTACTTAAAATTTTACATACATTTGCTTTTTGTAAAATTTCCATGTGAGTTTTACAATCATTTATTGTAATTTTCCCGCGGGTTAAAATGTAATGCGCTAATTTTAACACTGGATATTGAAAATCTTGGATGCAATTTTTATAAAATTTTTTTTGCCTATCGCATGTGCTAATATTTGTACATACCAGAGAATCAAAAGCATATATATTTTTTTACACATACATATTTATTTTTAAATTAAAGGCTCTCGCACATCTTGCCATTTCTTAATATTGGTACATCCATGAATTTATGTGATTGTACAAAATTCCAGTCTGAAAAAGAATTCATATAAGTTGGATGTTCTCTTTTTTTATTTGGTGTAATTTTTTCGCCCCAATTTTTATTTACTTTAAGAGAATTTTTTTACTCTAAATCGAATTCATTTGCATCTTCTAAACTTTTATCATTTATCGCTTTATTTATTTTTAGATTTTCTTCAAACACGTTTATCTTTTCCATACTGACGTCTTGTACATCACTAAAATGGGATTTGCTTACGGCTTCTTGTAAGCTTTTATTTATTGCTTTGCTCATTTTTATATTTGCATCATTTATATTTTCCATATTGACATCTTGTATATCATTACAATCGAATTCGTTCGCTTACTTTTCTAAGTTTTCATAACTTATTGCATTATTTATCTTCATGTTTTCATGAAGTATATATTTTTTTGTATTTTCTCTACTATTATCTTATATCGAAAACCTCAACCTTACTCGACGAAAGATCAACTGAAGAGTTGTTTTGTGATACACTGGTGTTATCATTAATTTTAGTAGTTACATCGATATTCTCGTTCGCAGGTTCCTTTAAAATGGCTTTTATTTTTTTTCTAACTGATTCAGTTTTTGAAAAGGTAGATTTTGCTGAGGCTTCTTTAACGCGATCAATGACGTGACGATAAAATGAATTTATCGACTCTTTGAGGCAATTTTTAAAAGCTCGTATTTTAATATTAGCAAATTCCGTTTCAACGCTGATGGAAGACGTTGCAACGCAATTTCTTATGCCAAATGCCATATCATAATACCAGTACACAGAAGAAGATAGTATATTAAATGTTTTACATTTTCAGCAACTTCAATACGTATTTAATGTTTCGCCATCCATATACATACTATTGCCACTGGAAGACCAGCGTCTCTACAAATATATTATAAGTTACAGGGAGTGTTTCTTTTTGGTTCATTATAATATAATAGCAAGTGTTTATTAATATAATCTTTTACATCAGCTTTCTTTCCACGTGCAATTGCGATAGACATCAACAAAGCCGTACTAAAATTGTAAATAATTATTTTAGAAATCGCGACATTATCACTTAAAATCGTCGAAAGCTGAGTTGTTATTGCAGTTGCAGTATAATCGGCAAATAACATTTGGAAAACAGATACACTTCCTGCAGACAACACGCTCATACATTAATATAAAAATACGTGCATTGATTTTATATGTTTATATCGTATTTTTTTACTATTGGTTCTGTAGCGTCAATTGTCATGAATTGTCATAACTCATCAAATTTCAAGTTTAACTTGTAAAGCAATTTTTGCTCCTTCGTCCAATAATGATAGAAGAATGCCGATGATCCAACTTTTTTATGATTCTTCCTATGTGTGTCGTATTTTCCGTGTCAACTATGTTACTTATTGGTAACAATCCTAAAAATTTTGAATATAAAAAATAAAGAATTATTATTTATATTTAATTATCTCGGTTAAACCACAATAAATTTATTAATTTTATAGATATGGGATGGTATTATTTTGTACAAAATAGCAGATACAATTGAAGAAAATATTTCAAAAAGATAATTTTCTTCTATTTTAAATTAGGACTATAGTTCATGAATTTTTCAAAACTTTTAATTATTAAGTAAATAAAAATTATTTTCACTGAACACTATAATACTAAAATATTAATATTAAAATTAATACACGGTAATTAAATAAGGATTTTAATTTATAGGAAAGGTGATAATATGACATCTATTTTCATTTTATTGAATAACCTTGTTAATAACTAATATTTAATAGCCATAGTACATCTTTTTCTCTATTAATTAAAATATTTATTTACTGTGTAACTCTGTTCATTAACAAAATATATTCCCGCAATTTAATTATTTCTAATAATTTCTTTAGAAATTTTAATTTTTGTATATTACTTATTTATAGTACTTTTTATTAAATATTAGTATTTACGTAAAAGTTAATAAGTTACCTGTGATACTCAAACGTTTTTCTTGCGTTTCACTTTTTGTTTTACGTAGAACATCAGTGTTTGGTAGAATAGGAGGATAAGGATCGCTAAATCGAATTAAAGTTTTTGCTTCATTTCATACATATGTAGGTAATTGCGTCCGTTTTTGTGTCAAAGATTGCCTGCTATATCTAATCTTCGCTTTCCTATCAATTGTCGCCTCGTTGTATGGATAAAATCGGACTTGTAGTCTTTTATTGTTTTTTCTGACAGAATATTTTTGTTTTTAACTGAATAATTTCCAATTAAGCTGATTATTCTTGCACCACACTCTTTACATTTTCCTTTTTAATTTAATGGATGCATTTTTTTCTAATAGATCCTTTAGCATATGTTTTTGTACGTTACCGTACGTGCGTTCATGGAGAACGCCGGTCACAAAACCACGTTGTCCCGCGGAAGGAATGTGTCGCGTTGGGTGCGTGGGCGAGAATGCTGGACTTCTCTAAACTTTCAATTTTACGCACGGAATATTTCTAGTGATTTCGTTAAGATGATGCAGCTCGTGCGAGAGGTGATCGAGTTCTGAAATACATCGCGATGATGCAACGCATGATAAGCGCGGCAAACGCGCCCTGTCGAGCGACTAATGCACTAGATTTTTATCCTTTTAGGGAAAAGAGTATAGCGCGCGCCTTCCTAGAAATTTGGTCGGTACAGTAAGGCTATTATACTAAACAGCATACTTATGTAAATGACCAAACACAAGAAATTCTTAAATTTTCCCAAAGTTTTGTTGCAAACAAGTCTGTCTATTTAGGTTTTAAAATAACATATTTTTTATTATCATTATAAACAGTTTCTTTCGGTTTTATAGAAAGCCATTCTGTTGTCGATGTTATTATATTAAATTTATAGACAAAGTAGTAGTTGAGGTGTTTGGATTAAAGGTTTCGTCAATTGTAGTTTCGTTCGTTAACAGAGTGATTGAAAATGCGTGCAGTGATACTTAAAAGAATAATTGCAACTTATTGCAAAATATTAGTTTGATGAAATTTTTCATTACAATTTTTGATAAAACTTAATTGGAGCTATTTAAAACTGACAAAAGAACTTCTAGAACTTATAAAAAAACTTTTTGTACCTCAAAGAAAAAAAAATGAATTTGAAACCTGCGATTGTCCGTAACATTTTTGTTTGCAATCCTACAGATTTTCATCATAAAGATTTTTGATCTCTAGAACTCATCGGGGACTATCCAAAACTCTCAACAGAATTCCCAGAACTTTTAAAAAAATTTTTTGCACTTTGAAAGTACAAAGTTGACATTTGCGATCGTCCGTAACTTTTTCGTTTTTAATTCTATAGATTTTTTCATTAAGGCTCCTCAGTACTCGCCGCAGTCATATTGAAGTCGTGACGTCAGAAGCGAGAAATTGCGTGAAATGACACGTAATTTTGTCCGACATGCCATTTGTAAATAAAGCCAATTTGGATAAAACAGACTAATTAAATGGCTTTAAAACACTTCTAAATATCGATCGCGACTATCCTTTTTCCACTTAACAGTCAGTAAATAGTCGTAAAAAGCATGTAAAGTGAAGCTATTGAAACAGGAAAACACACGGTGCAATTTCTAAATAAAGCTAATTTGAATAAAACAGACTAATCAGATGGCTTTAAAACATTTCTAAATATCGGTCACGACTATTTTTTTTTCGCCTAGCAATCAGTAAACAGTCGTAAAAAGCACGTAAAAAGTGACCTAATTTAAATAGCTCTTGATGAGTTCTATAAAAAATCTTAATGAAAAAATTATGTAAAATTAATTGGGATTTTAACATTTTTAACTATGACCGCCTCAGGATATTCCATTTCTATCAAATATGAGTGTGCAGTATGAACATAGACGTGGAATATCCTTTTTGAGGTAGCCATAGTTAAAATCCTAATAGTTTTGAAGTTTCGACTATTTCTTTATACTACTTTTGAAAATTTAATTTTTATTTATTTTTTTTACTTTTTTCAGTCAGAGTTATTTCTAAAATGTATCGAGAATTCGTCGAAAGGAATCGTATATGCTATTTAGAATTATTTTGACTTGACGTACACTTTTCTAATTTTTTTAATTTTTTTGTCTTAATCAAAGAAGTTTTTTTTATATCGAGAACTCTAGTACTCGTTAGAAAACATCGAATTTGCTATTCAGAACTATTCGGTGCAGCTATAAAAGTAACTACTAAATTAGTTATTAAAAAAAATTAATTAAAAGAAGGAGGTAAAATTATAAATAGAATAAAAAGAAGTTAAGTTATAACAATTGAAAAAAGTAATTCTAACTGTAACTTTGTTACAAGTAACAATGAGTTTTAATATCCGATAGATCTCTTTTCAGCAATTAAACTTGAATAAAAATAAAAAATTTCAATCTTTTCTTCACACACACACACACACACACAAATACATCATAACTCGTAAACATAAAGATTCTCGAATAAAATTTTTATATAATAAATATGTAATTTTTTTAATTTTAATTTTATATATTTTATTATTCTATTTTTTTCTTTAATTTTGTTTTATTTTATATATTTTAATTCAGTTCTTTTTATTAAAATGTATGACTCGTCTCTGACTCACAAGGGAACCTCTCAGAGTGTCACGCCCTGATTTTAATAAAATTTTACACATATTTAGGTAACATAATTAGATGATTTTAGAAACTATCAGTTGCTGCACATGTTCGATTTTAAGAAGTGAAATCAGTCTTCATGTGTACAGCGATTTTTAGCTTTATCTCGAAAACCATTTAAAATATAAAAAAATGTTTTATACAAAAGTTTCACAATAAAATTATATCTATTTATTTACGTCAATAATATTTTTTAGAATAACTCTTTAAGCAATTATTTAAAAAAAGTTTTTTTAAATTATTTAAAAAAAGTTTTTTAAATAATTATTTTTTAAAACTATTATTAACGTGAATGAATAGAAGTAATTTTATTGTAAATCTTTTGTACGAAACATTTTTTGAATAGTTACCGAGATATAACGAAAAAGCGGAAAATCACTATACACATAACAAATGATTTCACCCCTTGAAACCAAATATACACCGCAACAGATAGTTTCTAAAATCATCTAATTATTAGTTACTTAAATGTGTGTAAACTTCATTAAGTCGGGGTGTGACACTTTGAGAGATTCCCTTAGTAAAAATAAATTTCTAAACGAGATTCAGACAACTTTTTGGAATATCGGTTAAAATTTAGCAAGTTAATTTTACAATTAATTTTTTAAACTAATAAAATCAATTTTAATTATTGCTTACAATTAATGAGTATGTTCTTTTCTAGCAATCGTTTGAGCAGCAGAAGAGAAGATCCCAAGGTGGAATGGGGGACAGCAAGTACGGCTTTTCCTTGTCCGGTCAAAGGAGCAATCAGTCTGGCTCACCAGAATATCTAGGGAGTTCCTTCGAGCCCAGATCTCCCCATCACAGTCCACCGGATCTTCCGCCTCGAGTCGATCGAAACGCAAAACCGATTAATCAAACGCCTCGGGGAACGATAGGGCGATCCGTCCAGGAACGTCTAGGAGTAAATAAAACTGACTCAATTCTAGATATGGGAAATTACATCAATGCGACTCCTCACAAAGCAAACGCCACGTCATCCCTCGAACGGGCGCAGCCAAAAGCGGTAAGCTTCGATATTTCTTCTTCTTTAATGCACATGTTTTAATTTAAAGCTCCGGTTGCCTCAGCCGAGAATTCCGCGTTGACGATAGTGACGTACTGTCACGGACAAAATCAGAACTAATAGGCGCGAAACGTGACAGATTGATGAGGAAATTTTGTTATGCATATCATTTCGTTGTTCATTTTCGTGTTTCATTGTAAAAATGTGATTTGTCTTGTATGTATCAAATTGTATGTATGTATAAAAAAAAAGAATTGCAAGTGAAGTTTCTTTGAATTTTATACACACACATAAAATCATATTTTTCATTTCTTTCAATAGCTATCTGTGTGTTTTCCTTTCTGAATATGCTTTACTTTACGTAGTTTTTACAATTATTTATTGACTATCTCGCATAGCACGTAATATTACAGCAATATTTCAGTAATATTGTTGTTATATTGCAATATTACGTGCTGTACGGGATTAGATGAAAAAAAGGATAGTATAGGTCCATTTTTACAAGTGTTTTAAAACGATTTAGTTATTCTGTTTTATCCAAATTCTCTTTATTTGCAAATGCCACGGCGCAAACTTTTACGTGTGATCTTTCGCTTATGACGTCACGACTTCAATATGGCGGCGAGTAGACAGGAGCCTTAAAATGAAGTACGCTATTTGATCGTAAGTTACATTTATGTTTTCTTACATAGGGAAGTTACGACAGCATGTCTTCGTATGATTCGTACAACAATACCAACGGGAACTCCAACTACGGGGTGACGAATTTGAACACATCGACAGGTCGTTTGGGCCCGAATGTACCTGATGATCTCAAGAGCAGTAACATACCGGCAAGAGCGCATGATCCGTATAGATTCACTAGATCCACAGCTCAGCCCATTTCCACGCATGATGCTCTAACGCGAACCGATTATGCCAAATATAAGTATGTATTTAATGCATCTAACAAACTAAAATACATTTACTGTTATAAATCTTCTTGATCTACAAATTACATTCTGATATATTGATGTTTAAGATTGGAATATTATAGAGGAATTGTCACTCAAGTGTTAAGTTGAAATTTAATACAGTTTTTGTTATTAAAATTTTGATAACTTAAAATAAGAGGGTTATTATGCTTAAAACAAATATTAAAAATATATTTTTTGGGAAAAGTATTAACATGAATTTTATATAGGAGAACAATATTTGTACAAGAAGTTTGCTCATTTTTATAGGTGGTTTTGGGCCATCCGTGTCCAATCATCAATCATATAATTTTGTAGATAATAATGGTATCATTAAAGAAAATAGACTTAGATCCTCAAACTCCTGCCGAAAGTAGTTCTGACCTAATGGTGTTATTTTATCGTATTTTATTTGTTTGATAACTCGTCATCAGAGTTGTCCAATACGTCCATATTACATTCTGCTACAATATAAACATGGTGTTTATTAATTTGAATACAGTCTGGACTTTAAGAAATATTGAATACATACAGAGTGTCCATTTTAACTTTTGCATTAAAATATCTTGTGAAGTATAAAAAAATATGGGAAAATGTTTCAATCAAAAGTTGTAGGGTTTGAAGAGGAACATAAAGTATTGTTGATTTGACTTTGGATGGCGCTGTCAAGCTCAAGTCAAGGTTGCATCGATTTTTTCAAATGGAACTCTGTTTTTGAATACAGAATCTAATATGTCAAGAGTTTTTTAAAACAGTGTAAGTAAATTACTTTTTATTAAGTACTTTCCGAATTATAAAGCTTGAAGGTTACATTATACTATCAAGCCTTATAACTCGGGAGATACTTAATAACAAATAACTTATTTATATTGTTTTGGAAAACTCTTGACACCAGCTATTAGATTCTGGAATCAAAAATAAAATGTTTTATTTAAGAAAATTGATGTGACCTTGATTTGACTTCAGCGGCGGCACCCAAGGTCAAACCAATGACACCTTCTTATGTTCGCCTTTGAACTCTACAACTTTTATTTGAAACATTTTTCCATATCTTTTATATTTTACGAGATATTTCAATGCGAATATTAAAATGGATATTCTCTATATGTCCAATATTTCTTAAAGCTCAAATACAGTTCGGGAATGTTAATAAAACACGTTACCATGTCTACATTGTAACAAAATGTAATATTTGTCGTATTGAACAGCCTGATGATGAACCATCGAACAAATAAAATGACATCATTAGGAGATCAGAACTTCTTTCGGCGGGGGTTTGTGCTTTTAAATCTATTTTTTCTTTAATATTACTATATCACCTACAAAATTATATATGATGATTGGATGCGGATGGCCCAAAATTGACAAACTTCTTTATTTTTATTTATAAATACATACTATTTTTTATTTGTAAACACTATAAACAAAAATTATCTTATAAAATATAAATTTCATAACAATATTTAGAACATACATGAAGACATAAACAAAAATTTTTGTATTACACAGCCGCTCTACTGATTATAAGTCGATACCAATGTCTCAAAATAAACCAATGGGCACATACAAGCCGATTCCGCCTCCAAAACCGAAGAATTATAGACCACCGCAAGCGTCGCTTGGACAAACGGAGAACAACGGGAATGATGGGAGTAATTCGTATCAACACTCGAAGAGTTATTCCATTGCTACGTCGCATGTACATAATGGGGTAATTATTTTTATTATATAAATTATTTATTATATAAATTATTTATTACATAAATTATTTTATTATATAATTATATAAATTATTAGGTAATGATTACTTTTATTTTCCTTGGTGAAAATTTTTCTAAGAATTTATACGATTTTTAGAATTTCAATTTTAGAAAATTTCTCAATTTTTTTATACGAATTGGAACAAAGAAAGTTTAGTAGAAATCTTATATAAAATTTGAGGAAGTTTGAAGTATATTCAACAATTTTTATAAACTTAAAATATAGAATGTTCTTAATAATATTATGAAACATGAGAATTTTTTTTTATCAAAGATGTATGAAGGATTTTAGAAAAAGTATAATCTTTTTTAGCATTTTTAAAAAGTGTTCTAATATTTGTATAACGACATTAAAACATTTTTTTTAATGTTATAAAATTATACAAAAATTATGTAGATACACAGAACTTCTAAAAACTTGTGTGAAGAATTTTAAGAAAAATGTTCACCAGAGATGTAAATAAATTTTGAAATATTCTAAAATTTCTCGTTCCATATTTTCTAAAGAAAACTTGTAAAATTTGTAAAATTGAAAATTTATTATAATATATTTTTCAGAAATTTTTAATAATTCAAAATATAAACAATTCTTAAAAATATCATGATAATCTTTTTCACCAGGTTTACATTATTATTCTTATCATTACCAATCATCTGCAATGATTCACAATTCGACGAATCCCACACTGAGAGAAAAAATTATAGTGGCGGCAACTATAACGGGACGACCATACTAATTTAGTTAATAGAATTATAATTTATAGTTGAGCGAACTATATTATAGTTACTGCAACTAAGTTAGTGATTAAGAGAACTAATAAAAATTAGTTACAATATATTAATATATTAATTACAACTATTTTTTATTAGTTCTCTTAATCACTAACTTAGTTGCAGTAACTATAATATAGTTCGCTCAACTATAAATTATAATTCTATTAACTAAATTGGTATGGTTGTCCCCTTATAGTTGCCGCCACTAAAATTTTTTCTTTCTGTGCATAACGCGATCGTACCGATCAATCACGAGATCTTCGCGATTTTATGCGAACCTTTATCTTCATTCAGGTGGAAAACAACAGTAACGTGCAGCGCAACAGTGGTCAGTATTACTACAACATCCCGCCACCTGGCCGTCACAATGAAGGCAATATCGTGAATTCGCATCACAATCTAAGTCACCTCGCGCAGCCGACGCACAGCCACAGCCTCAGTCACACGCATTCTCACTCCAGCCCGCCGGTGACCACCACGCATTCCCACAGCAACAGCACCGGTCAGATCAGTCTTGGACTGACGCATAACCGGAACAGCACGAATCACAATGGGTATATACACGGTAACAGCCATGCTCCCGCAGGTCCGCTCTATCCCTCCGTTAATCCCGGGCACAATAGGGAACCCAGCGGTCTGGATCTGGCCGGTAGCCGAGAGCAAAGAGGAAGCGCGTTTGAGCTCTATCGAAAGCCGGTTCATCATTACAATATGAGGTGAGTAGAGGCGAAGAATTCGCTCACAAGAAAGAAAAGCTCGGAGGATGCACAACGGTGAGAACGTGAGATCGATCTTGTCCCTTACACACGGGCATTAGTATTTCTCAAAGCACAAAATGGATTTTGGAATGTGGAAAAAATTATCCACTTAATTGAAAATAACAATTAATTATGTAATGTAAATTGTTCCTTTTGTTTTTGCGATATCTCGAGTATACGTCGAATAAGAAAATCTTTTTCTACAATCCCGACGAACGTAGCTCAGTAGGAATGTTATTGTATGTTGCAGTTAATGTGCATCCCGATGCGAGACATATTATATTAGGATGAATTAATGAATCTATCGAAGTACGCAGAATGAATCGTGCAATGTCGTAGACGTAGTTAAAAAAAAAAAAAAAATTACGTTAGTTGAGACATGTTACGTTAGTTGAGACATGATATGGAAAATAGTGTGTCTTCCGTAAAACGACGAAAAAACTTTCGATTTACGTAGGAAAATCCTGAGACGCCCAAACGGATGAAACTTTTTTTTTTACCCTATGAGAGAAGGAATATTTAAGCATTTTATACACTGAGAACAAATTTTGTATTACGAAATAGAGAATTTTATTATTGTAATAAAAAAAAAGGTAATGTTAACGATTATCTTTTTTGATATGTACGATATGTAAGAGATCTTATCATATATTTATGTATCATCTTTAATATGACGATATATAACTGGCGCGTATGTTGATAAGAATAATATGGAACGATTCTTTAAAGACAGATAAAAAGTGCAATGTAACGTAACTCAGTCGTCTATGTGCACCAGGTGAAATTTGTACAGTTTTACTTGTATTAGATATATTTTCGTACTTCAGCCGGAAATACAAATAACGCCAGGGCAAGAAAGAAAAGCAGAATAAACAATTTTACAAACTTGTTGCGAATAATGTTAACATAATAATGTTATAATGAGTATTTAACAGTTCATTTATCGCTTATATTTTAACAGATTATAGAAAAAAGTTTCTAATTTGTATAACTATATCTGATACGATACTGATGTATTATTGACGTATGTGATAACGATTAATAAATAAAATTTTTTTATTGTTATTGAACAAGCGTATGGAGCGTGCCTGATTCTTTTGAGGGAATATTTTTATTGATGAGACTAAAAAGATAATAAATAAGTATATATTATAACGAGTTAATAACAATAATATGCTGTTTAATGTGACATTATTGTATATTATTAAATATTACTTTCATTTTATTATCAATATTATTATAAAAAATATAATTAATAAGCAAAATAAAAAAATAAAAATTTTTATATCTTTGCAAATGTTCAAAAACTATGAAGAAAGGAAAAAAAATATATATGTACACAAATTTCATATATGATGCATATTTACTTCAAAATATTTGATGATAACAGTTCTTTGAGAACTAAAAATAGAGTAAAGGAGAAGAGGGTAATATGGCACCCAGTTTTATTTTATTAAATAACTTTGTTTATAAACAATATTTTCTATTGAAACTTGAATTATGTTTGTCGAAAAGTGTTGTTTGACAAATTCTAGATTCAAAGTAATGAAATAATTATTATTTAGGACGTGATTTATAAAAATCTAATGCATTGCATAATCGATGGAAAAAAGTGGTTGTAATATGGATATCCATAAACATAATTCTAAAAAAATTAGTTTAATTTAAAAGGAATAGTTATAAAATTATATATTTTAAATTTTCCATTGTTTAGAATTTTCTTGCATTCAGAAACTTTAGAAATACCATTAGAAATTTTATTAGAAAAATTACTTTATCCCTGTTTAACATTAAACAACAAGTATAAAATGGTGTGTCTAATGTTTCTAAATACCATTCTCTAGAATCGATTTATCGAAGATATATTTTGATATAAAAATTTTGCTTGAAAAACCATTTTAACAAAATTCCATATTATTATTTTAATTTTATGAATAGCCATATTACAACCATTTTTTTTTCCACCGACTATACAATGCATTAGATTTTTATAAATCACGTTCTAAATAATAAATATCATTACTTTGAATCTAAAATATGTCAAACAACACACGAAACGTGTATAGTCGAATAAAAAATTAAATAACAAGAAAAAAACACTGAGTGTATGTAAATTCATGTGAAAATACACTCAAGTTTAAGAATAATGAGGAAATATATATGTGTAATTAAAGGTTAAAAATATACCTTAAAAACGTTTAGAAGTGCTCAAAAGCAAAAATGCCTTATAATAATTGTCAGTTATTATGTATTAGCATCACTAAAAAATGGCAGGCTACTAAACGAGTAACTCCATAAGCAATTGTTAGAATACTTTACCTAATAACGCAGATAATAGTTGTAGCCATACGACTTAACAATATTGTTGACAATAGCCATAATACTCTCTTCTCCTCTACTCTTCTTTTTCGGCCAGGCATGCCCATGTGATTATAAATCGTATTATTATACGTCATTAGTAGTAAACCAAATGGTCTTTTTAGAACTAGGGTGAGGTAAAGAGCTTATGTTAATTAGCATTGTTAGGTCACAAAAAATAATCTGTGTCATCGTATACCAACATACTCTTATCTTATATCATAAATTAAGGTGTAAACAAATTATATTGTTGTTAATGAAGTACGGCAGAGAGTAACGTTACACACACATACACACTTAAACGAAAGAGAATAGGACAAGTAACTATAAGTAAGTATAATTTGATCACTATTGATGCGATTTATCATTTATTAAATTTAATAAACGAGTATGTAGTCTCTCTCGCGTTACCGTAGCGCGCGAAGCTGTAGGATTTATTGTATGATGACCAATGTGATGATCTGTAAGACAGCTTGCGAGAAACAAAGCGAAATTCGAACAAAAATAAATATTTGAACGCGTGAACACAAAGCTTTTTTTTTATAAACGAATGAACGAGATGAATGCGATAAGACATGTATGATAATTCCTACATGATTAATGAATGTTTGAAGCTTAATAATTTATCTTGATTTATACCTTTTATTTCACACTCCTCATATTTTCCTCAATTTCGAACACACACATTTTACGTCATTACTTTTTAAATCCTTCTTTTTCTAAATATGTAAAATAAAAAGAAAGAATTGTTTTTTATTAAATGTAATATCAAAAATATATATTTCATATTAATTCATTTTAATGTATCTTTATTTATATTAAAAATCGCTATTTTTTTAATTGGTTTCGAAAAAATTGCTGCGGTCTGAAATTAAAGAATAATATCAAAAATTGAGAAAGCAAAGAGATAACAGGGATAGAAGTAAGGAAACACATACAGCTGCATTTGCTTTAAAGATGTCTGTAATATCTCCATTTATTATATATTACATGGCCGTAAAGATTGCTTATTCTTGATGCAAGATAAAAATTAAGAAAACTAGATAACGAATGTGGAGCTTTAACAAAATATTCTATTATGCCAAAATATTCTATTATGCATATTCTATTATAACAAAACTGTTTAAAAAAATATCACGTTAAATCTTTTTAAATGTCTTTAATGTACATGTATAATTGACTATAATTGGCTAGTCTGGCAGATGTAACAATGAAGGGCCCGGCATATGTATATGTAGGTCTTTCAATGACACACGCATATATATTACGTCTTTTACTTCGTGGACAAGATCTCGCATATAATTGATAGAATCTATGAAATACATGGAAGAGATGAAGAGAAGCGTTATTATTATATGGAAAAATGTATGACTTAAAATATTGAAGAATACACGTAATTGGTACAGCTGCGAAATATCTGTGATTTCATTTGTGAAGTTTTTTCTAACGATTCGATGTTTTTTCAACACATCCATCAACGCAGTGATATAATTCTACGTTGCAAGAACACACAATGTGTTAGAGACAAACATACATTGATTCCGTTGTTTTTGATTAATAGTTTTAATGCACTTTGCGGATATGGACATAAAAGATAAAGATATAATTCGATTCAATTATGTATCGAATCCGTTATAATTCGCGACCTGCGAGAATTACGGTAATTTCAATTTCAAATCTCTTATTTATTTTTCTTTTATATACCTATACCTTGGTGCTACAAGGGCCAATGTCCGAATTTTCAAATTATCTGAAATTTTAAATTTATTTTTTATTTTTCTAAAGCAGCAAGTAAATTTATACGTAATTTGTGTTCTTTATATTTTAGTTATTAATGTAATGTTGTTTACTGATGTTTTAACAATGTTAGGTTCCGTTTCAAGTTTTTTTTTTTTACACAAAAATTAAAATGAGATTAGCCTCTATACAATTATTAATTTTCAAAATGTATTCATAGAAGGACATTGGTTCTTTTTACAATAATAGTGGCTTTCATTTAGAGTTCATTAATGTATATAACTTGAATTTGGCAATTTTGGATATTGGTCCTTTTAGCACCAAGGTACAGATATAAGTAATCACGAGATCCTATTCATTCAACAGCAACATCCTTATTGCGATACTGGAGAGCAAAAATTTCAAGCAAATATATTATACAACTACAATCTACAACGATTATTGTCAGTTTCCCAGAGCATTTGAACGGCACGTAATTGGCGATATGGTGATTTCACTTCAGTCCCAGCAGCCACTCAGCCACGCCGAGATAATAAACGGTTTGCGCAATTCCAAACAACGGCGCTATGACTATCATTCGACAAGCGCCACCTTTGAAGAACGCCCTCGGTCCCTCATTTTTAAATGTCTTCCTATAAATCGAAAATAATTAATGTAAAGTATTGCATTGTTTTTTCTGTAACTCGAGATCTAAACGCGCTAAATAAATTCATATACAGAAACAACATTAGTAATAAGTAAAATTAATATGTTTTATTTAACAATCATTATTCTATATAAGCAAACAATTATTTTTTAATATAGAAATTTTCGGAATTGCCATTTTCAAAACATTAAATAATACAGAATATAAATAATGAAAAGGATAATTGATTATTTGTTAAAATTCTTCCTTTATAATTTTGAGAAATGTTGATGTAAAAAATTGAAAAAAATTGTTTATAATAATGAAGTTAAACGTAGTAACAAGTTATGTCGTCACATTTTTATTAGTGTAACATCATATTTAAAGAAAATTGTATAATTTACGAATATGTCACAAAAATAATATGATAAAACTTCATTTTTTAAAATTCCAAATTGTCCTTTAAATGCTATTCCTTCTTATAAATGTATTTTTTCAAAATTCTTATATTTTATTTACGATTAAATTACTTAAAACTTTTTTTCTCATAAAATTCAATCTTATTTTAGAAAGTTATTTTAAAAAATATTACTGTAAAACATAAAAAAAAATTCAGGAATACAATGCCTATACAGGATGAGTTATTTTAATTAGCGCACGCAAATAACTTTTTTAGAATGCATTGTACATAACAATATTTCTTACAAAAGTTATAGGATTTCAAAAGAACTGATTTTATCAGTTTAATCTTAAATAGTGTCGTCAAGGTTAGATTAAAATCATATTAAATTTTTTAAATGGAACACCCTATTTTTGATTCCAGAATCTAATAACTAGTATTAAATGCTTTCCAAAACACTATAAATAAGTTTATTTTCCTTAAGTATTTTTCGAGTTATGAGGCTTGGAAGTACACTGTAGTTTTCAAGCCTTATAACTCGGAAAGTACGTAACAAAAAGTAACTTTTTTATAGTGTTTTGGAAAGTTCTTGACGCCAGCTATTAGATTCTGGAATCAAAAATAGGTATTTTATTTAAAAAAGTTAATGTGATTTTGATGTGACCTTGGCGACGCCATCCAAGGTCCAACTAATAAGATCAGTAAATACATTTTTTGAAATCCTACAACTTTTGTAGGAAACATTTTTATGTACAATGTATTCTAAAAAAGTTATTTGCGTGCGTTGATTAAAAATGACTCACCCTGTATATTAAGCAAACTTATTCACATTTGTCCAATTTCTTATATTATGTACGTGAAAAAATGAAAAAATCTCTTTAAAAGTTAAAAAAGTTGAAATTAAAATTAAAATTTGTAGCTAAATACTCGGATATTTAATTCCAAAGAACTCACAGTATACAGTCTAATACTCCGTTGTACGTTGGATCTCCAGGTGCTTTTTTGATTACTTGCAGTCTAGTTTTGATTACGTCGAACGGATTTACCATTAATGCAGCCGTCGAGCCAGCGGCGCATCCGGCAAGGAATGAACACCAGAATACAGCTAATCAACAAACATATCGTTATCGAATAATATGGATAAAGTCAAGCTCGTGTGAGTGGATAAGAGAAAACCAAAACAATTAGGCCTTTGACAAACGAAATTTATTCCAAATATATTTAGAAATATGATATCTACAATGTAATAAATAAACTTCTACAATATCATAAATTATATAAAGCTAAAAAAAATGTTTTTTAAGTTACGAGTACATTAATCAATCAAACGCGTTTCTTGCTGCACAGAGCTTTCATCAGTAAAATTTTCATTGGGCAAAATTATAAGACTACAGCTACTACAACATTCTTTAACATAATTTATTTTTATTATATTTATTATTTATTTATTACTATTTATTTATTTATTACTTATTTATTTATTTATTTAGTATTTATTTATTTATTTAACTATTTATTCTAATTACGTGTTTATCTCAAAAGTTCGGATTGAAGGCCCATATAGAATTTCTGTGATATATCTATTAATTTATTACAATGTACTTGTTTTAAAATTTCACTGATAAAGACTCTGTGCAGCAAGAAACGCGATCGATTGTTTAATGTACTCGTAAATTTGAAAAATTTTTTTAGCTTTATACAATTTATGATATATATTGTAGAAGTTTATTTATTATATTGTATATGTCATATTTCTAAGTATATTTGAAATAAATATCGCTCGTTAAAGGCCTAATTATTTTTGTTTTCGATCGCTTGATATATCTTCGTTTAGGGTCGGTACAGTGTAATACTGGTACTCACATGAACCATCTTCTCGCTTTGGTCCGAGATCATTCAGTCTAGCGAACAGCGGGAAGTAAATAACGGAAAACGTGACATCTCTGAGTGCTGTGGCGCCGGTTCCTTGGTACAGGCCCAGTATACCTCGCTTCCTAAGCAGATCTACTGTTAACGTCCAAGCGGATATCTTTGGCACTGTTTTACCCGCTGCAACAGTAATGCGTTATGCAATTTATTGCTAAGAACACGAACAAACATAATAATTTTAAAACAGTTGCAGATTCCGCATTTTAGTAGCTTTGTGAGGCCCGAGCGGATCGTAATGATCAATTACTCCTTTTCATTTGTTATTATCGTTATTTGAATATTGGAAAATTAAACTGTTATTTAATCCAAATAATAATTATTATAAATAAAATATTTTAATTGGCAATTATTTAATTTAATCTTATAACTGTACTATAATAATATAGTGGAAAGTAGGTAAATTGTACGCACTTAGGGGAAATTTATCGTAGTGAAGTGATTTTTGAAGTTGAAATCGATACGAGTACAAAAATAGAAACTTTAAACATTTTTTTTATTATTATGTATTGTCATATTGAACAATTTTTCATTTAGTAATGCTATATTCAGCAAAAAGAGGCAAATGGATCAACAAAAAAATTTCTCGCGCCTTGGGTAATTATACGCGCGGTTGGATAAATGTAGGCGGAGGAAAAATGAGGTTATAGTCCATTCTTTTAGTTGCGCTACACTGTACTAGTGGCACTATAGTTGGTTTCACGTGGTTTTACACCTTTCAAGATGGATGCGTAAAATTGTCCACTGCGGACTTGATTTGATATAAAAACAATTATTCAATGACTATTTAATTAAATTTAATAAACAATAGCTCAAAAAACGCACGAAAAAACGTATTTTTGTTAGGTATAACAAGATTAAATGAATAAATTAAAAATACGGACTTATTGCCTTATTTTCTGAACGCCGAAATCACAACAAAAATCATAATTTTACTTTTTCTTATTTTTTCAATTAACTACGTTTATAAGTAATATAACGTATGGTTATATATTTAAAAAATACCTTCAGCTTACAAATATCGTGATATAATCTCTATTCATCGGGAAGATGCCAAACCACGAAGCGTACAGTTACTCAATGCGTACAACAATCCTACTTTCCCTTACAGGGTGTTCATTAATGGTTGTATCCACTTTTTACCGTAGGAGCATGATTTACCGACGGATATGCATTTCTAATATATTATTATATTAGAAATAACAAATGCGTGCTCTTATGATAAAACGTAGGGACAACCATTAATAAACACCCTGTATATTACATTTCTATTCTGATATTGTACGCACATAATATGTAAAAACATGTAGTCGGCCATGGCAATTAGTATAATAAAAAGATGCAATATACAAGAAATGCGCGACTATTGTTCGAAGCTGCAAAGTTATTATTAATGTAATAATAATAAAAAAAATTTAGATAGCTGCGAATAATTTTGCTGCGTTCGATCAGTCGCGAAGGATCATCACGAGAAGATATTGACTGTTTCTTTTTCTTATTTTTTTTTTCGTCACCTTCCTTAGCTGCCATGGCGACTCTGCCAGCATCTTGCATTTGTATTTTAAGCAGTTCCATCGGAGTGGTAACGATTATTTGGCATGCTCCCGCCAAGCCGCCGGCGAGCATTTCACGTTCTATTGGCAATTGTTGTCTGGACAACAGAGATTAAGAGTCTTGGGATCACGGCGTATTGCAGAAAATCTCAATATATAAGACAAGATTGGCACACAATTTACTGGCCTTTGAAAAACTAAGGGAGAAAATAGTTTTGTTTCCAAAAATCGTTTTTCACAATCGATTAGTAAGTTTAGCAAGCAGATAAGCTTTATTGAGACTAAATTTTCCAATTAAAAGCATTGAATTTATTATCACAATCCATTATCTTAAAACCGATTTTTGGTTCTCATTCTGGTTGTTTACCTTTCAATCGTGTACTTCTAACTATCCATGAACCAGGATTGATAACAAAAAATTCAGTTTCTTGATTTTATTAAAGTATTTGAGGACAAAATGATTGAAATTTTAATTGATTTTCATTTTTCTAAAATGATTGTCAGAGAGTGCCAGTCTTGGTACAAAAGAGATCATTCATCGCTAGTGGCATGATAAGCAATATACGTCAAACACCTTAACGGACCGCAGAGCATCAAAATATTGACAAAGAACGTAAACAAAGCAAACTCTTAACTTTATGATCCGCAATTCATTTGTAATTCAAACAGCGTGTGATACGTACTAATGAGAGCCCTTCATGAATAGTTGAAATTATTCGGTATATCAGAAAGCAGCCTTAAACAAATGAAACAAACGAGATGAGCTACGATTTATAATTGTAAGCTAAAATAAAAACATTTGGATGATTATAGTGACACTTAACTAGCTGACACTTAACAGATTCTCTAGCATAACTTTATTATTTCAAAGTGTGCAATTTTTGATGTGTCATCACTATTGAATTGTTTCAAAGAGAATATATTTAAGTAAGGAAGAAAAGGGGAAAGCAAAAATTACCCTGCTCTTGTCGGTTGCTTGCAAGTTGATAAGTTAGTTACGGTTGCTCGCATTGTTTGCCAGGTCATTTAACTCGGAAATTACATTCAAACAGGTAGCGTCAGTTGTCTAAAATTACAGAATAACATATTTCAATATGTTTATGACAATACGAGATTCTGACATAATAGCACGAGCCCAACTTTATTTCTTCTTCTTTAATTCTTAAGATACACAGAACGAGCCGTGTTCATTCTTAAAATTTAATAATACTTCGAATTACAACTAAAGAATTACAATATTACCTGAGGAAAAAACTTTTTATATATAACTATACATATATGACATATATCTACATATAAATATATATAATTTTATATTATATATATAATTATTTATAGTTATATATGATAATATATATGAAAAATCTTTTCCTTGGTAATAAAAATAATGTATAATATTTTTACTAAAAAAATTAATTTACTAAGAAACATATGCACGCAATAATTCTGCAAATTTAATCAGCAAAAACTAAGTACTTTATAAATTCAAAATTCAAACAAAAAAAATATAAGTAAGATGTAATGCCATTTGCTTATTCTTGCATAACAAACAAAGCTTATTTCATATTGAATATTGGCCAACTGTTTCAAATCTCGCTGGATTCATAATAAAACTATTCTTTTATAGTTACTAGTTTTGGTATATTAAACGTGTAATTTATTTGAAAGAGACAGTGTCGGTGTTAAGTGCAAGCAGTTATCGAAACAAATCAATAACAGTGATTAGAGCAACAGGGATAGATATATACTCTAAGGTACTCTAAACAAAATGCTATGATGCTCTGCTGATCAAACGATACAGCACTACATTACTAATTTTTGGGGCTTTCCAATTATGTTTTTCTAGAAAAATTATATAAATTGTTACGTTTTTCGAATTGAGCTATACAATTAAATTTTATAATAACTAATACTTTTAGTGATAGCAATATTTGTTGTTATTAGATAATATTTAAAATCTATTGAAATAATGAAACAGAAATTGACAGAATAATTATAAATTTAATATGTTAAAGAGGAACGATAATGTATGATAGTTAAAGAATGTACATATAAAATTTTATTAACAAAGAAATTAAAAAGATATAACATTTTTAAACATTTATTCCAATACTTTTTGTATGTTATCTATTGCGTGAAACTTGGTCTAGTAATCTACTCTTTGGCTTCTCACTTTGCTATTAACGTAATTTAAACTTGCTATGGCTTCGTAAATACACTCGCTCGTATCTTTTCTTAATTAAAAACATAAGTTTGAAATATTTAATTAAATAAATTAACGCAATATTAATTATAATGTTTGTGACAGTTTGCAAATTTTTGCGTTACAACAATTTAACATGATGATTTAATAAACACTTCTCTTCATTATATAAAATTAACAATAAATTAATTATCAGTTTTATAGATACAAAACTAATTGAAAAGCCCGTTCTACAAATTTTACGTTATTAGTTCAATGGAAGTTTTATCACTCGAAGTATATTTCATGCTGGTCCACTTGCCATAAACTTTGAATAAACTCTTTAAAATACACGAACATTAAATACAATAAAAGAAAATAATTTCTACGGAAAATTAAAGCTTTACATGGAAATGAAAGAAATAGTACATATGAAGAAAAGAGAAGAAATTGTAAACTGTCTAAAAAGTAAAAGAATAGAGGAGAGAAAGGGTTCTTGAGACAGGTAGTGGTGAGATACCATGATATCTTGTTTAATATATTTGCATTGATTTTTACGGACAATCATGAAAATTACTTTGTTACAGTCTAAACATTGTAGGATGGTTATTGGACATTGTACTACATTTTTATAAAAGAATTTTGCAGTTAGATTTGTAAATAGCAAGATCTTTTACAGGTGTAAAAGACCATACATCTTACGTAATTTTGAGAATTGTATTAAATATTAACTTTAGTCTAACATAAAAGACTGAAATGTAAGGTTTTTATGTTAGACTAAAGTTAATATTTAACACAATTTCAAATGTAATTGAATTTAATGCTGGACGTAATGTGTGTAGGAATTTAACATATAAACTTATACAATATATTATTCATGGAAAAGGTTTGCGAGTCATTTACATTATTAATGTTATGACGCTTTTGCAACTTTACAACTTCATAGTGAGTACACAAGCTTATACTTCCTATAATATAAACAAATACATTGGACGTTAAATAATACTAGCAAAGAAATTATTTGAAGAAATTACTTTTTAAGACAAAAAATTCTCGAGAAAAATATTTTTTTTCCAATAAAACATATTTTATAAAATGTTAATAAAATCTTGTTTTGTACCACTCATCAGTGTGTAAGATCTACAAAGAATCATTAAGTAATTTTGTATAATTGACAGTATTAGTTATTAATGGGTTATTACATAAGTTCGGTTCGACGAGTACTGTTTCATTGAAAAAGAAGTAAATAAACCAAATGAACTTATGTAACGACTCACAATCAGTGGTATGTCATAATCTCCCTCCTATCTCACAAAGGTATTTTTTTTTCCTTCTTCTAAGTAAATTTTAAATTACGTTCGTTCTACATACCCGATGAACTTCTATTTATAGAGTGATTGGTAGAAATCTATGGCTCACAAACCATTATTTATAAGAATTATATCGCGTTAATACTGATTTATTTTAAGAAAATAAAATGGTATTCCACCATCCCGTTCTCTCCACTACCATTGTTAAGTATTACACAGGATACAAAAGAGAGATTTAAATCTATTTGAAATTAAATCCATAAAGTTTGAAAAAAATGAACAAACTATCAACGAATACTAGATTATTATGGATACATAATAATGGTCTTTCTAATATTTTAATGTTGTACATAATGTAACTAAACAATTCCCATGCCACCTTTCGGGGATTAGCTTTCGTTCTGGCAATGTTACACACAGAGAGAAGTACACAAGCTTATACCTTTGATAATATTAAAAAATACATAATATGATATATTGTTTGCAACATACCCGGGCCCGAGGGAAAGATAATGTCTAAATGTATCATTGGCAGTAAGTTTGATTGCTTTCTCGGGTGTGATCAGCAATATATTCACAGCGGATCCTTTATACATTCCAAAATAACCCTCTGCTTTGTATGTCTTTTTAAAGCAGTCAAACCTGAAAAAAATTATATTTTAATTACAATAAATCTCTTTTCTTGTGCTTTTTACATTTTATCGTTTTTTGCACTTTTATCGCTTAAAAAGAAATGTGATACTACATTAATTTCAGTTAATCCAGTAAAAACTGCCTAATAAAGTAATGTTAATATACCATCATACCATGACTGCAAAGCGTACCATAACATGACGACGATCTTGATTATCATCTTAACGTTATTTTGACGTTTAATGTTATTAAATAAATAATTATCCTATATAGAAATAAATGCAAAATTAAAGTCTATTTTTACTAACGTAGATCAACATAGATTTAGATTCAAATACATTTTACCCTTTTCTAATTCTTAGAACTAGGGAAAGATTAAAAATAAGTTAACCGATATTAAAATTAATCTACATTGATAAAAGTAAACATTAATTTTGAATTTATTTTTCTACAAGATAAATTTACTTTTTAGACATAAAAGTAAATGGACATATATTACACATTGAAAACGAATACAAATAAAATAAAGACGAAAATACATTATATGATTTGTTATTCATGTACTAAATAAATAAATATATGTATATAAAAATAATAAGTATATAAATATATAAATATAGTATAACATATATACAGTATAATGTAAAATATTTTTAAAAAATTAAAAAATAGAAAGTGTCTAGTAAACTATTGATTTTTCGATATTTCTATTTTAATACTTTTATGTGCAGAATAGCTAGAGGAATCACGTTATGTAAAGAAAGTCATATAATTCTATTTATAAAAATGGAGGTAACCTTCATATCTTTTTGGCGCCTTTATCTACACAAAAAACAAAATAATTAAAATACGTTCCTCTTCAAATCAAACTTTTGTTTAAAGCATTTTTTCTACAATCAAAAATAAAAAACGTCCTCACGGAATATCGAAAAATCCAGATTCGAATCTTGATTAAGATATTATTTTTTTGCAATAAAATTATTTACAGTTTTTCTGGGGAAGAGATAATTTTATAAATGCTTCTGAAGCATTAATATTACACAGAAAAAAAATAGTATTAAATTAACAATTCATTGTTTCATATATGAGCAAGAATATAAAATTTTCTTGGTAGAATTTATAATTTTAAACAAACATAATTTGCTTACACGAAGAAAAGAATTTTCTTTATGTAAGCAAAATTATGTCTGTTTAAGATTATAAATTCTTTCAAGAAGATTTTATATTTTTGCTCATATATGAAACAATGAATTGTTGATTTAATAATAATTATTTCTGTGTACGTATTCTGGCTTCATCACTATTCTTCAAGTTCAATGAACATGCGACACGTAGTTCGATTAACAAGGAAACCTCGCGAAGCGAGAAATTTAGATTTTAATGAAACTTGGCATTAATGTAGAGAAGGTAAATACATAAATTTAAAAATTTTTAGTTGCTGTTAAAAAACTGTTTGAATGGGTAAAACCACCCCTTCAAAGGTGTAAAGACTTTATCCTTTTTTCAATACATCTCACAAACTACACGAAATATCAAAAAATGTTTTATATACCAAAGTTTTACAGAAAAAATATCTCTATTTAACTACGCTATTCATGTTCTGAAAAAAATTTTTTAAAGAGGTTTCATCCCTTCAAACCGTTTATTAGCAGCAACTAAAAATTTTTAAATTCATGTATTTACCCTTTACATTTATGCCAAGTTTTATTAAAATCAGAATTTTTCACTTTGCGAGTTTTTTTTTTAAGTCGGAGATTGTAAATAGTAAAAATTATTATTCAGAGCACTAAGAACTGCTGTGACTGACATAGGACTACTAACTTTATGTTAGATATTTTGTCCAGACTTATTATTGTTTAAAAATAAAATAAAAAGTTATTTTAAAAATAAATAAAAATGGAACACACTATATAATAAAGATGGAAAACAACCAGCCCTAAATGTTTAAAATATTTAGAAATTGCAACACACTACAAAACAATGCCGCGATTTTTCGAAGAAATAACCGAGTAGGCAAAATTGTCTCGTCGAAATCATTTTAATATCAATGTGACATTGATTGAATTTTTCAACAGAACATTAAAATTATCATCTAAACGTTTACTTCTACTTTTTTCTATAAAGTTTCATCGTCAATTTACATGATGTTAATTTTTCAACATACAACTATTTTTAGGATATTTATTGGGATTTTAACTATGGCCGCCTCAATAAGGATATTCTTCGTCTATGTTCATACTACGCTCTTAAATATGAGTGTGTAGTATGAATATGGATGTGGAATGTCCTTGTTAAGGTGGCCATAATTAAAATCCCAATTATTACAACAAACAAAGATTTTGACATCATATTACTTTGACTAAGCAGTGTTTACTGGGAAGTAAAGAAAATGCAAAAAATTAAATAAAGATTGTTTATTAATGCAATAATATGCTTAACAATTCCTTTGCATATAACTTAATTATATTATCAATGGACTAAAAAAAATATAAATACAAATTAATATTTTGAAACCGATTTTTTAAATAACTACAATTTTTAACTCGCGATGCATAATAACCAAATTATTTATTATAAGTTATGTAATAACTACTAATTTTTTTAAATTAATACTTACATTGACTTATACATGCGTTCGCCACTCGGGCCGATAACTTGATTTTGTAATCTTGTTTTAACCAAATCGAGAGGGAATACCACAGATACTCCAATAATTCCAGCAATGCCACCATTTATTATTTTTGGTATAAGTCTGAAAAAGATGGATGCAGTAGTATATTACGTAAACATATGAGTTTTTTCTATATTAAACTAGCGTATTCCTATAAAGAGAAATATATTTATTAATTATTATCTCACATGATCATTTAAAAATTTTAAAATAAAGTAAGTGTACTCTATATGGCGCCTAGTACTCAAAATGACCTACTTGTTGTTTCTAATTGTAAGTATAATAGTTACATGATGAATCGAACAAATAACGCTAATATATTGTATAGCTTGTCAATGTGACTTATTTGTAACAATTAACTATTCAGTTTGTGTATTTTGTTCTTAATAATAAGATAAAAAGTAGAATTTTTTTGATTAGGTTTCTCATGACCTAATATTTCGTGGGAAAGTTACAGTTTTCTGTAACTATTACCTGATGGTAATATCTGCAGCTCATATTATTGTAGCTCTATGTTTATACTTTACAACGCAGTATTTAATTCATATTTTCGTTATAACGTCAGACTTATAACCAAAGAAAGAACTCTTTGTAAGGTAGAACCATTGCAATGGCCTAAATCAATAATGAGTACATACATATCGATTGTAATGTTTTCTTTTGGAATTTGTATTGCTTCAGATCTTAATTTTAATCATTAATTGGCACTATTGCAAAGACTGGCGTTCCCATACAGGAATGCCAATTTTTGCAATAGTGCTAATGCTTGGTCCGATATTTGGTAATCATTGATTAGGCACTAAGCATTCTATACTAGGCCATACCTGGCATGTAAGTGGGTATCATTAATTTATATAACTTGACATACGTTAACCTCATCGTTAATTTTTGATTGTCGTGATTACAGTTTTGTCAAATATGTTACAAAATTATAACATATAAAAAAATACCGGAAAATAAAAAAGATAAAAGTAACTGTAATAATGTCGAAAAAATAGAATAAAAAATAAAACTAAAATGAATAATATTGGTATTACTAATACGAATGTAAATAAAGTTATGCTACTAAATCACAAAAAAAAACAAAAGGTTAATTTGAAAGATAATTATAATAACTTTTATGTTTGTTCTAATGATAAATTAAACATTAATGGCCCGATATTTTTCATCACGTTCGGCCGTATACAATTATCCATCACTAGGCCGAAGTTATCATTCCATAATATTTCTATTAGTGGGTTAGTCATAGTTGTCGTCATTGCGCCAATATCGGTAACCTGGCAACTAATTCTGAGCCAGTATTAAGCCAATAGTAAAATCCTATATGAGATTCTAAACTCCAATTCATAAGCTATGGTTTACTTTGTGCCTAGAATTTGTCAAACAACACTTTGACGAATGTAATCGTTCAAGTTTCAATAGAAAGTATTAATTATAAACAAAGTTATTCAATAAAATGAAAATAGGTGCCATAGTACCCTCTTCTCCTCTACATATGCACCCAATACGTCCTAGAGATGGCGCTTTTTCTAAAAATCTTTACTGCGCCCATGTAAATATTTGAAATTGTTCCATATTTTAAATTAACATTTAGAAATATTTTGTACTTTGACTCGGATTCAATTTTTATTTTTGTACTCAGCAAAAAATTAGAAAAAATCGTAAAGCTTAAGTAGGCCATATAGAGTACACAGTTACCTTATTTAAATTAAAACTGAAACTCTTAAATCAGCATATTTCATTCTTATTGTCGATCGAAGCAACTAGATTCATTGTTTTACAAGATCTGACTAATTTGCAAATAAAATTATATAGAAAAAATTTTAATAGAAGAAAATACATACTTAAATTGCTCCGCGGGTTTTGGAGCTGGACTGTCCTGTGCCATGGTTAATGAAAACTAAGATCCTGTCGAAGAAATGGAATTAATGGTATCAGTTTTACAATATTAATTATAATAACAAATTGAAATTGTCAATAAGATGGAATTTTTTCTGTCGGGTAATAATAATTGTTTTAGTAATTATTTTACAAACATAAATATAAATATGTAAAACTCTTCGAACTTGTTGTGGAACAACCTTGAAGTGTTAAAAAGATATATTTGTCTACAAAATTGATGGTGACGTTGCCAGTGCAGTGTCAGTTAAGATGCGAGCGTTAACTGTGATACTACGAGGTTGCGCTAAAGAGTAATCAAAATATTGTGCCAAAACTCGAAGGTTACTTCATGACATAAAGCACATTTGCAATATGCCTGACTGATAAATTACATTTTCCAGGCAAACATTTATATCCCTGGTGAAAATGTTTCTTAAAATTCGTCATATAATTTTTCAGAATTGTCTATACAAATTTTAGAATTTATTAGAATTTCTGTATAATTTTATAACTTTTTAGAAAATTCTCAGATTTATTATAGGAATTAGAATACTTTTCAAAAGTGCTGAAAAAATTTACATCTTTTCTAAAATTCTTTATTGTATACAATATGTATTTAAATTATGAAATATTTTAAAATTTCTAAGATTTTTTATACTCTCTCTCTCTCTCTCTCTCTCTCTCTCTCTCTCTCTCTCTCTCTTCAAAGAAAATTTATCAATTTGAAGAAATTTAAGCTAACTTTTCAAAAATTTTCACAAATTTAAAATATAAAAAGTTCGTAAAAAATATAAAATATAGTAAAAATTCTCATTAAAGGGGAAGTCCTTTAAGTCGTTTAATAAACATACAAGTCCAATTTAGAACGAGTGTCTCCAATTATCCCTAACTGTTTTATGAAAACTGGCGAGTCACGAGAGAATGTATGCAATATTTATTACTAATCGCCTTAGAAGCAAAAAATGATCAAAGAAATAATTTTGATAGAAAAAAGAGAGATAGAATTTGAATTAAAAAATAAAGTTTCCCCAAAATTTTCTTAAGTAAGTACCAATAAAATCCCATGGAAATCTATGATTTTTAAACATAACAAACAAAATTAATTCTTGGAAAATTCTAGGTTTTCCCGGTTTTTCCTGATAATAAGCACCGATTAGTAAACACTGCTATCATATCACAATATAAATAAATTACTTTATTAAGAATTCTTATATATTTAACCGGAAAAAATTAATTAGATTTATCTGCAGGTAATTTATCAAAGAACCTTGATGCGCCAGTTTTGTAATTAACATTACTGTTTGAATCTATCGGAATTTCATTATGCAATTGGATTTATTTTCCACTGATGAAATAGAGCAAAACCGAAACTTACTTCTTCCCGTATTATCTTAACCTCGCGAGAATGAAAACTGAATATTCTTTTCTCTTGGCACCTGGTGAGAATCAGGTGGTCGATCTGCGTATATTCGCGTTTACATTTCCCTGCGTGACTTCTATTTTCATTTCTTGTTTATTTTCGATATTGGAAGAGTCTCGCGAACGATAATCGTCGTCGACATTCCCGTGAGGAAAACGAGCAGAGTTCTGGCTGCTGCCGCCTGACAGTGACTCATGCCTTTTTCAAAACTCGTTTCCCTTATTTAATTATGTATTTTGATACGTTGCCGTATCACCTTGGAAATCTATTCTCTCGGAAGGACACAATGTCAATTGATTAGAACGCGCGCGGGACCACGAGTTCATGTTTCACGTTTCGTTGCGCCGGACGGGCATTGACATTCTACAATAGCGTAATCAATGTTCGACGTCAGAAATTGCTATCGATTCATCGAAGACGTACAACGCGCGCATACGCGGACGGCGACAATTCGTCAATCTGCCGATTGTGAGCCGCGCAAATTGACTTTTCTCCGCGCTTCTCTATCTGCCACTCTCGATCTCTTACATAACGCTGTTCAGTTGTAGGCCGAGTCGATATCACCCGAGCGAGAGTTATAATTCATTCAGAGCGTCCGAGTTCCATCGAACGAAGAAAGGGAATTTAACTTGCAGGCAATTTCTGTTTACATGTCTTTCGTGCTAAAGTGCGGGTTTCTATGAGAAAGAAGGCCTGAGATAGAGAACCGAAGCACTTCGCGGAAAATTAAGCGCAAAGATCATTATTGCTGTACCAATTTTGTGTAACGTGCGTCGTTTAACATTACTTTCCAGCATTCACTGATTTCACTGTCAATACTGAAGATTTACAGAATACGTTACTATTATACACACATATTGTCGGCATTGGCACATTGAGAAAAAAAATTGTGACAAAATTTTATTTGACGCAAAACAATTTACTTGGTGGATGCTAATAGTTTACGGTAATTGTGCACTATAGGGGACTCAGCTCCAATCATATTGACCTTGACATATGTTATAGAGGCAAAAATACTGAATAACTTTTTCTTATAAATTAATTGGCGCTCTCTTACAGATTTCGAGGTATACTTAGAGAAAGAAAAAAACAGTTTTTCTTAATTATTTCAGAAAATATTCATTTTACAAAAAAATGTGTCAAACAAAAAATGAAGCTTGTGATAAGCACTACAAATAAAGTTTTATATATATTTTATCTAACTCCAATACTTTAGGAGTTATAATCAAAAAACCAATTTAAAAAAACTCTGACAAATTTAAATTTTCACATGTGCAGAGAACGCGTAAGCGGTGGAGGGGCTTCCCCTGCACCCCGCCCCGTATTTTTTCTAATCTAACCCACCCCGTCTCAATCGGTCCATTAATGACCGGTGAGTGCAGGAGAGGGTGGGCCATAATTTCAAATCTAATATTGCAACGTGCTCAATTGGATATCCTTATCTAAATTACAATTAAAATAGGATTAGGTTAGGTTAGAAAACGTACGGGGAAAAGGTGCAGGGGAGGGGTGGAGCTCCTTCCCCGCCCAAGCATCTACATTTCACGCAAAACTACTCAAAGTAAAAAAAAAAATTATTTTAAAACAGTCTTTCTACTATAACAACTACAGTATTGCAGTTAGGTAAAATATGTATATAACCTTTTTTATAGAGCTTATCACGAGCTTCATTTTTTGTTTGATACATTCTTTTATAAAATGAATATTTTCTGAAATAATTAAGAAAAACTATTTCTCCTTTTTCTAAATATATCTCGAAAACTAGACGAAAGTGCCAATTAATTTATAAGAAAAAGTTGTTTGGTATCTTGCCTCTATAACACATGTCAAGGTCAACATAATTGGAGTTGGGTCTCCTAAAGTGCACAATTACCTAGTTTATTTACATACAATCAAGTTAAAAAATTTCTTAATTGAAATATTTGCGTAAATAAATAAAGAAATGATTCTTAATCAAGCATTTTTTTCCTTTTTGTTCTACAAAATATTTACTGTTAGATTATTTTATTATATACGAGATAATCAGATTTTTTAATCTCAGAAAACAATTTAATTAAGCTTAACAATATTATTAGTTTATTTGTCAAATTATTATTTAAATGTAAAAAGTGTAAACATATAAAATTATATATTTAAAATATTATGTATATTTACTAAAGAGTAATATTTTTAGTAAATACATATATTACCTTAAATATATAATTTATATTTTTAGTTAAACAAAACAAAGAAATGCATCAAAATTTATGGTTTAAAAGAAATGTATTTTTTTTATTAAAAAAAAATTTTTTTTTCAGTGCAATGAATATCAGAGCCAATTCTTGCATTTGAGCAAGCGTGGATAAAATACTTTTTATTTTACTTCTGTATACATTGTGTCGTTTTATATAAGAGGAAATTTTCTGTTTTTGTGTGATTTTATCTACTAAGATTTAAAATTTTTAATCTCTATATTTTCACAGAATGCTAAAAAGCAAGAGGATATTGGAAGTTATGAAGATTATTATTATTATTATTACTATATTATCTTATCTTTTTCTGTAGTAGCTTGTTGCAATATATATAGATAATAGTATCGGAAATTCTTGAGTAATTATCAATTTAATTCATTGGACGATGACTGGGAACATATAAAGAGAGTGATAATCGTCACGAAGTAATTTTAAAGATAAAATCGACACACATGCGTCATTAAAACTTAAAAATAAGTTGGGAGGCGTTTATGTGGGGTAATCTATATTATTAATTATATTATATTATCAATTATATTATATTCTTTTTTACAATAATAAAAATGGCTAATTGTATATAATTGCAATTATATAATTAATATTTATATAATTATGTAATTAAATTAGGTATTACTACAACACTAGGCTAATTCAGATCTTGCAAAAACAAAGAAAATTAACTGTAAAATTAATCATTTTAACTTCAGAGTTTATTTTTTGTGTTTTTTTTTTCAATAAGCTCTTCACTTTAACTAATAATGATTGTAATAATTATAATTGAATATTATAATTTAATATAATAAATAATATGCATTTACTTACTAAAACTGATATCGCATAAAATGAAAGATTAATCTGCAACAAAGTCGTGTACAAATAACTAATGGTCAGAAATAAATGTCGCGTCGATAGCATCGTTTAATTAATTTTGAATTGATTTTTACTTCTTATGCTGGAAGTATGAAATATTGTATCGAGTTATATTTGTAAACTAACGAATTCGGAGAGAATCAGATTTTCATTGTTAAAACATAGAGTAAGTATATCCTGTTATTTTAATTATTTGTTTTTTTTATAGCTTGTGAAGCAGATAATCTTTAAAAGGACAGTTTCCAAATGTTTATGAGTAAATCTTTGTGGATTTGGATAGATAAGATTTTTATCATTTTCCACAAAATTTTAAGTAAGATGACAGTTCCAATTATGGTTTATTTAAGGTTAATATCATTTTCATTAATTCGTGTAAATTTAACGATCAAATATTTTTAAAATGTCATTAATATCAATATAAACAATAAAAAAATTTTTAAACATATAAGCATACAATATATTTAATAAACTAATTTGTGAATTTTGAAAAAATATTTAAAAAATGTTTATATACGTCCAAATAATGGGTCAGCATAATTGAATATACATTATTGTATGTTAATGCACGTTTCTAATAAGTTTTATTGTACTACAAATAAAATTTAATAAAATTCTTATAATAAAAGATCTATAATTTTTAACAAAAAATTTATAAAAATAGATTCTATATGCAAACAGGGGAAAAGTTCCTTAAAGGAATAACGACGATTTACCGACCGAATCTTTGCGTACGATATGTAATAATAACATTACATATTTCAACAAATATGCATTGTTAACGCATACATATAAGTGCACAAATCTTTTTCAGACAAAGTTCTTTCTTATATTAAAACTTCTCATTTCTAAAGGTATAGTATTGTTCTTTTATGTAACTTTGATAAAAAGCATGTTTATTTTAAAAGTACAAAGTCTAAAACTTTTATGTGCAGTAAAAGTTGTGCAGTAAACGCGTTGACTGCAGACGTCGCTAACAAAATCATAACTTTTCCATTTTTTTTTTGTTTCTGTTATTTAAAATAGGACACCCTATATATAGTGAATGTGCATGTTGTGTAATGTAATGTATTACGAAAAGGCCTGTTTTTCTGTGCTCGGAAAGAGTAAAATAGATATCGTTTCTTTTAAAATTTGAAGAGACTTGAGATATTTTTCTAAAGACTTACTCATAAATTCATATTTTTTATAAATTTTATAATCTTTTAAAAATTTTTCAGATTTTTTTGTGTGAATTTTACTTTTCAAAAATGATGAATCTTTTTTACTAAAAAATTACAGTCCTTAGTAAAGAAAATTTTCACAATACTTTATAATGTTCTTAAGAATTTTTTAAATTATAAATTTATTAAGATTTTTAAAAAAATATCTTAAATTCCTGTAAATTTTATAAGTTTTCTTTTGAAATTATGGAATACTAAAAGAACTTTTTTTAATATTTTTAAAAAGGGAAATTTGTATAAAAATCTGAAAAATTTTCTAAAAAATTATAAAATTACATAAAAATTAAAAATTTTTTATAACTTTTATACTCTATGAAATTTTATTATAAGGAATATTTTCACCAAGGTTTTGTAAAGAAGGATGTTACGGAAAGGCTTGTCTTTACTGAAGTCGGATAAAATAAAATGTTTTTTTAAAATAAGCAATTCGATGCGGTGGTTAAAATTACGTCATCTGACGGAAATACATAAAAATTGAGTTTAAATGGAGGAAACGCATAGCGTCGTAGTTATTCGTGAGACGAGTTACTACTATGATACATGTATTTTAATGTACACAGTGTGATACTTATATTTTGATATTAAAAGTATAGATATCTTATAAAAATGCTAAATTTAATAGTGAAAATATCAGATGTAACAGAAAGTTTTCGTGCGCCTGCGGCGGTCTACTGGGTGGGAGAATCCATCTCGAACACGTTCGTGCACGATTGTTGCGTGATATTTTCGCTAATAAATATAGCATTTTTATAAGATGTTCTATATCTTTAATGTTAAAACGTGATGCATCACACTATGAATCATCAAATATATATGTATGTATACTGTGACTTATGTCGCGTGCTACCCATTTCTTCGATTTAAACTTAAATTTTGTGTTTTCGTTATGTTACGTAATTTTAACTAGCACCATCGGATTGTTTATCTTCAAAACTATAAAAAAATAATATCTATTTTACTTTTTCCGAATATTGAAAAAAATATCTTTTTGTAACTTTTTTAGTCGATAAAAACTTTAGAATTTTATAGAATTAATATATTTGTCATATGTACATTATTTACTGTTATCTACAATACATAAAATAGATACTCATCAAGATAAAGAAACAGATTTAGCTTATATTTATCCAGATTGTTATTATGTATATTACCTTCATCTTTATCTTAGATAAAAGAAGTGTTATTTTTTAAAATTATCTAAGATAATGTGAATAATAACCAAGAATGAAGTATTGTCCTAACAGTCTCAACTTCTAAGTTATCATTTACCATAACAAGAGAATTTTGTAAAGTGATAGCAACAGGGTTGAGTTCTGAAATTCACTTCCAATACTGAAAACCTATAATATTAATATATAACATAAACTATAGATTTTTCGTATTGGTAGTGTACATCCGAACGCAGCTCAAATTGCACAAGTCATTACTAATGCCAAAATTGCCTCAAAAACTATTTCAAAAAATTTTGTCATTATATAATGTGAATCATATCCTTTTTAATTTTAATTTTATTTGCATATTGATTCCAAAAAGGAATATATTTGTCAGATTAAATTAATTGAAAAACCATTGTTTTTAAAGATTTAGGAATAAACGTATAAATATATTGTTTTTATATCTTAACTTCTTTTGCTCAATAGCAATATTATCTAAAAATTTATTTAAATCAAACTATATATAATTTTATCTCTTACTTACATAATTTAAAATTAAATCATCGTTTTAGCTGATACATTTACTTGTAATTTATTTTATTTTTATTTAGTTTTAAATTATCTAAATGCAACGATGAATATATAATAACATTTTTGACTGCTATGGACCCAACTAAATATGTATTAATGTCGTCAAGCTTTATTTTAGATTTTAATTGAATGGTTCCAGCATATGACATCACTAATCCACTTCAAATCTATTGTAAACAAAAATACAATACATTTAAAAAAATTTCAATTTTTATATAATTTTATAACTTTTTAGAACATTTCTCAAATTTTTTAATACAAATGCCTTGTCAGAAATGGTAAAAAAATTTGTATATATGTAAATTTCTAAAGAAATATTTATATATTCGGAAATACTTGTAATTGAAAAAAAGTAATAAAATCTAAAGAAGTTCAAGATATGCTTTTAGAAATTTTAAAAAGTTGTAATTTAAAAAATTTTTAGGAACATTATGAAATATACTAAAATTTTTTATTAGAGATTATAATTTTCTAATAAAAAACACTCATTATTTTTGAAAAATAAAATTCGCATAAAAATCCGAAAAATTTTCTAAAAATTATACAATTCTGTAGAAATTTTGCAAAATTACTTATAGGTTCTAAAAGAAATTATTATTTAGAGATCGCAAAGATACTTAACGTTGAAGATTGAGATGTTTTTCAGCAATCGATTTCTCGTCGTCGAGAATGTTGAATAATTTATTATTGTCATCAAAATAATTCAGTAATTCACAAATAGCACAATAGTCTTTAATTGAATATAGTAATTGAAATGAATAAAATCATCTAAATGTCCTGACTTTGTTTTGCTTATCACCCTTCGTTTATACATTCTTCTTGCATGCGAGCAGTTGTAAGGCCTTATAATGATCATTGGATATCTGTTCAGATAAGTTTAGCATTAAGATATTAATTGTTTAATCGAAATCGTGATTAACGTAATTTACGATTTATTATGTGATTACATATGTTAATGTAAAGAATCATTCTTAATAAATATTATTAACATCCTTCTCAGATTAATTTAATGTACTTACTCTTTAAATAAGTTTAATATAAAGAGCATATTCGTGAATTAATAGTGTAGTTGTTAGAATAAACGAATAAATTATTTATTTTAGCCTTTTAAATCTTTTTAAAATCGCAACAGAGAAAATTAATAATTTCGACTGAAGACAACTAAAAATCAATGCAATCGACCAGGGCATCGCATGCGCGAAAATCTTACAGGTCTTACAGATAGGTTATGTCGTAAGCCGCGTAAGCGACGATCAGCTGATCGCGCGTAATCGAAGTTCGTGAAATGGTAAGCGCGTTTTTGGCGAAGGAAAAATCGAACGAAATCCCGCGGAGGATTGAAAATAACATGCACATCTACCGCTAATCTATCCGACCGCCAGCGCTGTTGTCAATTCTATTATTATGTTCGGCCTCCGGAGCGCATTCGCAAGTCAAACACTACGCGTTCGATCTTTCCGGAACAGAAACGCAGTCCCCTCTCCCTTATTCGCGCTGACCCTGATTTTTTCGCTCGAATGACAAAAGATCGATCGAATCCTCCGGTATCGCGGAATCGCGATGGCGAGTGAAGTCGCGACTGAGTGAAGGGAAAAATGAATCAAATCTAGCTTACTCAGGCGAATCCGATGTTGTACAGTGGTCGTTCCACCAGTCGATGCTCCAAGACTGACACTGGTGTGCCCGCACCCGGTTACCGACGACGAGCCAAGAGAGAGATGCGAGACCCGGTTAACCGCAGAACACCGGGAGACTCTTTTCATTCGCGTCGGCGGATCTCGTTTTCGCGAGCAGCATCAGCGACGGCACGTCGATGGCGCTTTTGACAGGTGCTCCAAACATCAAAGCGATCTGTCGCCAAACATCTCGCGAAGTACTCACGCTTGGCGCGCACGCGCCGATCTCGCAGGGTCGCATCAGATATGACTCAAAAATCCCTTCGTGCCGGATCTTCAACGTCATCTTCCCTAGAAAGTTTTTATTACCAACGAAGTATCATTGAAGAATTTGAAGATAACAGATGCTGGGCAAATCTTCCCGACTGCTGAATGAGTTTGAGGATAAACGCAGAGTATGGACGTTATCAATTGTTGATACATACTATTCGATTGTCGATATTAGTAAAATGAAATAATTATAAAGGAGGCTACATGAAAATTGCCAAAATCATTTTCGCGCAAAAACCTAACAAAAAATTAATTTCACAGTTTTTTTTTATATGAAAGAGAAAAATAATATTTATAATGCTGGGAAGTGTGGAGAAAATTGCTGATACTAATAAAATGTATAAAATAACACGGTTGGGAAGTAACGCGTTACTTGCAACGCCGTTACCATTTTCGTTACTTTTTTACAGTAACGAGCGTTATTTGTTTATGGCTGTAACAGTAACGGTAACGAATTCAGCCGTTACTTTTGTCGTTACTTTAGTTCCTTATTATCTATTCAATAGATCGTACGCTGATCGCGCATTAGAGTCTTGATTGGATACAAATATTCCGAATGAATATTTCTATGCAAATCAAATAGCAATAAATTTTCAAAATCATAATAAAGTGCAATAATGTACACACAATTGGAAAATGTTGTTAAATATATAGTTACTTATTAAATTAGTTTAAAGTTGATTTTTTGTGTTGATCGATGTTTTATTAATCATCACTCATAATCATAATCAATCACAATCACTCAAATGTGATTATAAATCGCAATAGTAATAAAATTTAGTGAAAGAATCATGTTGTTAAGTGTACATGGAATGTTTTTTTATCACGCAATAAATAGTTTTTTTACTCATTGTTCCATACTAACGACTCCATACGATTTGAATAAAGAAAAACTTCAGTAAATTTTCTTTACTTTTAATATGTTATAATTTTTTGAAGAAAATTTAATTAATTGATAATATTTTTTTTACATAAATCGTACGAGATTCTTTTCAAATTTTACTATGTTGTTGATCAAAAACACCGAATTCCTCCCTTAAGCTGTAAAATGCGTTTTGACACATTTGATATATCTTTTTTGTTGCTTTATTATGTTACACTCACTTTTGAAGAGTAACTGTAGGTGATCCTTTAATTTTGCTGTTGAACACTCACTTAATCTTTGCTGAAGTCAATATTTGAACTTCGTAAAATAAATTGTAAAACGATCTTTCACGGTTTGTTTTAAAGGGCGAAACCTTTTGATTATTTAACTTGATTTTTCTCGAAGAATCTTTTACACTAGGAAATAAAGTAAGAAATTCAAGAAAGATTTTTAAATATTAAAAATTTTTTTAATTTAAACAAATTTAGGAAGTTGCAAATTTTTTGCCATTTAAATTAACATGAAGTCAAAAATTAAAAAAACTTTTTAAAAAGATTTATTAATTAAAAAATAATTCACGATATTTTTGATGTTTTATTGTATTATGAAAAAATTTTTCATTTTGTAAATTTTTGATTTTTAAAAATCTTTCTTGAATTTCTTCCTTCATTTCTTGTTCTCCTTCAGTGTAAAAGAATCTTTGAGAAAAATCAACTTAAATAATCAAAAGGTTTTGCCCTATAAAATGAAGTCTAGAAAATTGTTTTACAATTTTTTTTTACGTTGATCAAATACTGATTTCAGGAAAGATTAAGTGAGTGTTCAACAGCAAAATTAAAGGATCACCTACAGTTACTTTTCAAATTCAAGTATAACATAATAAATCAACAAAAAAGATAAATCAAATGTTTCGAAACGCATTCTACAGCTTAATGTATCTACATACTTTTAACATCGACTTTGAAAACATACTAATTTTTTACGGATAAAAATAAAGATGAGGCAAAATTTGTTGCAAATTTTGCGAGTTTATTCGACGTGAACTAAAAACTGCACACAGTTTACAGTGTTCGAAAGCGCGAATTTTTACTTTAATTTGCATTTTTGTTGAGCGTTGTATAATTTTTATTTACCGAATTATTTAACATTGAAAAAAAAAACATTTTTGCTTCAGTGCTGAATAACTCACAAGGGAACCTTGCGAAGTGTCACACCCCGATTTTAATGAAACTTTACACACATTTAGGTAACATAATTAGATGATTTTAGAAGCTATCAATTGCTGCCCAAATTTGCTTTCAAGGGGTGAAATCATCCCTTATGTGTTTAGCCGTTTTTCAGCTTTTTTCGTTATATCTCGGAAACTATTCAAAAAATGTTTCATACAAAAGATTTACAATAAAATTACTTCTATTCATTCACGTTAATAACATTTTTTAAAAATAATTATTTAAAAAAATGTTTTTTAATAATTATTTAAAAAATTATTTAAAAAAAAATATTATTGACGTAAATAAATAGAGATAATTTTATTATAAAAGTAATAGAGAGAGATATTTTGACCGCTGCTGTATCAACACAAATTGAACAAGAATGCCTACTACGGTCGTAGCTAGGTCTTCGTGCTTGTATTGTCTATGTGATTTTATATACTTTCTTCAAGTGAACTGCGCACCAAATTAATTTTCAGTCATAACACAATTTTAAATTGAACAAGATTAAGTAATATCACGTATTATTAAATATTAACCCTTTTCCTCCCTGAAAAAACTGTAAAGAAATTATTGCGAAAAATACTCTGGCTGAGGTGATAATTTTCTTAGTCTTAAAAGACATACGTATGATATCGGTGTGTTTTATATAAAATCATGTATGAATCTTAAAAGTTATAGTTATAAAATAGTTTATCTTGCAAGTTGGTGCAAAAATCTGACATGAATCGTACACGACGATTAATATCGCAAAAAAAAGATCGATCTTGTCTTACAATTAGCCTTGTAAGAAACTCCTAAGAAATAATAATTGTTTAAATTTACATCGCATATTTGAACAAGGTATCTGCAATCACATCCCAGTAAACGAAATGGAATTATTAGATGAATAAAAACGTGATTAAACATATGAAATCAAAAAGAATTAATTTTTAGCCAAAATAAATTCCTTTACGTCCTATTCAATTCCGTGTTTGTTCATTTAATTTCATTTCGTGAGATCAATTTGTAAAATATCGTATCCTTAGAGGTTCTGTTTTACAAGATTTACAAGAATCGTGTTTGACTTGAAACTGTTCATTTTACAGAATCTTGCATATAAAATGATAAAGACACTTGTATGTCGTGAACAAAATAATTGCAATAATTTTTTCCAATAAATTTTAATATTGCCTTGCACTCATCGAGCGCTGAACGTAATTGCTTAGATCCACAGGTGAGAACCAATTATGTTCAATCATTTGATGAGCAGGTTACATTCAAAAAACCATCGAAAAAAATGTATCGCAACTGTCCCGGTACACAGTCCTTGCCGAAAATGTGCGATTAAAACCGATTAAAACGGAATCCTTTCTAATCGGTTTAAGTTGTTTTAATCGATTCAATCCACGAGTGGATTAAAAAGTAATCGGTTTTAATTCTATACGAATCGTAATTGATTTTAATATCGCTTTTGCGAATTATTTCTAATCCAAAATAATTACATTCTAATCCATACTGTTGTCAATTTAAATAAATTTGAATAATTGAATGGATATATAATCCAATGTAATTCGCTTAATTTCAGGTGAAAAACAAAAGTTTCATTTATTTTATAATATTTTATATTATAATCTTACATATATATATATATATATATATATATATATTTTTTTTTTAAATTTAATATACTTTGATGCTATTAAAAATTTCTAAACATTCAAGAAAATTCGAAAGATTTTATTTTTCTAATTTTATAAATTGTTTAAGTGTAATGCATAATACAAAAATTTTTAAGAATTTTAATTTAGCATTAATTTGCATTAAGACTCCTAAATACTCTCAGCGACCACGTTTAGAAATTTTGACATTAGTGGCGAAAAATAATACGCTGAGACACTAAGAATTCTTGTGCACTATTTTTAAATGAAAATCTTGATAAAATAATATTGTAAATCATTTTAACTAATTTGTAAAATTGCTTAAAAACTATGTTTTTTCTTGACGGTTGTTTATTAACTGTCAAAAAAAGTATAGCTTTCGGACAATTTTACAAATTTATTGATTTATAGTGTTGTCATCAAAATATCTCTTTATTTAAAAATGGCACACAAGAATTGTCAGCGTCTAAGCGTGTCACATCGTATTAAAATTTGATTTAATTATAATTTATGAAATTTTGTAATTTTGCATTAAAATGGAATTGGCGGTTTCACAACTTTCAGTTTAACCTGAGTTTAATTGAACGTCTGTCAAAGTTGACGCCAGTGTTAAATCTGTATGGCACTCTACAACTCATTTTTAACCGTAGGTTACGGTAAACCTATATTCTATTTACTAAAAAACCGGAATATATGCTTTTTTCTTCTTAAACGTAAATTGTGATTGGTTAGTTGAGATTTAAAAAAAAAGGAAAAGCGTGTCGATAAAGCCCATTCTAGAGATCCTCATTACTTGAGGATCTCTAGCCCATTCTATGAGCCGTAACATAAGGCCGGTAAATATAGTTCTAATATATACGTAATTGTAAGCAGGATTGGTAAAAACTGTTTCTTTTTTTATTTTAAACAAAAATCGTCGTTTTTGCATTTAAAACAATTTGCTTCTTTTTTATTTGTTATTTTTAAGTAATTAAAACAGTACATGTTTATAAAAAAACACGTTTTAAATAAGCAATTTGGTACAGCAAAAACAATTAGGCATAGAAAACGCTTTAACATTGTAACAGTTTTGAAGACACTTAACAAAAAAAGGGAAATTGATCTTTAATGTGAGACTGAATCTGTATAACCTTATATTTGAAAGTTTTGTAAAGTAACAAAAAAAATACTATTCTTTATTAATAAAATTAAAAGTTTTTTTTTATTTTAAGTTATTAAATTTAAAAGTAAATATTTAAAGAAAATACACAATTATTATAATATAATGGCAACATATTATTATTTATTTTTTTTGTAGCTTTATATTTTTAGTTAAAAGATTATCATAAAAGATTGACATAAAAAATTGACGCTATTTTATTTATTACGTGCAATTAATATCAACAAAATTTTCATCGTCTGATTACGATAATACATGTGCATATATTGTATAAAAATTTTCAAATTTCAATAATTTTTGATATATATATATATATGTCTATATATATATATATATATATATATATATATATATACATCAGGAGCAAAATTAAGGGATCACTTATTCTGACTCCAAAAAATAGGCGTAATTTAAGAGAATGTAACTTTGTTAAAAATGATCGTAAAGAAATTAAGAAAAAAACATTTCAAAGTTTGAAATCTCTAGTTTTGTGATTAGTAAGTCATTAAACGATTTACAGATACTTTACGAAGTTACACGGATTCAAATGGGGATGCGTCAAATCTCAAAATTTTTTACAGACTTTGCAAAGCTGTACGACGCGAAATAAAAATTGCACGCAAATGCGGTTTACAGCATTTCGAAAGTGTGAATCTTTTCCTTTAATTTGCGTTTTTCTTATGCGTTGTACAATTTTTTTTTCACTGAGTTAGGCAACACTGAAGCAAAAATGACCTTTTTTGCTTCAATGTTGAATAATTCAGTGATTAAAAATCGTAAAACGCTCAACAAAAACGCTAATTAAAGGTAAAGATTTACGCTTTCGAATGCTGTAAATTGCATTTTTGTGAAATTTTTATTTCACACCGTGAAGCTTTACAAATTTCGTGAAAAAAAATTTGACAAATGTCAAAATCTTACAAAAATTTTGCCAAATGGTACAACGTAAAATAAAAATTGCACACAAATGCAGTTTATAATATTTGAAAGCGTGAATCTTTACCTTTAATTTGCGTACTTGTTGAGTTTTGTAAGATTTTTTTTCACTGAGTTCATTCAGCATTGCAGCAAAAATGGTTCCTTTTTTCAATGTTGAATAAATCGGTAAATAACAACGCTCGACAAGTACGCAAATTAAAGATAAAGATTCACGCTTTTAAATATTGTAAACTGCATTTGTGTGTGATTTTTAATTCACGTCAAATAAACTCACAAAATTTGTAATAAATTTTGCCGCATCTTTATTTTTATCCGTATAGTTAGTTTCGTAAAAAAAATCATTATATGTTTTCAAAGTTCATATTAAAAGTGTATGTAGAAACATTAAGGTATAAAATGAGTTTCGAAACATTTATTTATCGTGTTACAATCTCTTTTCGAGAGTAACTGTAGGTGATCCTTTAATTTTGCTGTTCCACGCTGTTCCTCTTTGACTCGGCCACATATAAATGACTTTATATAAAAATCAATGATAACATACATAAACCTTGTAATAAATATAATAAATTTGATAATAAATTAGTCAACAGTCAAAGGAACAGCAAATTATTAGTCATTTCTGATATTTTCTTAAAATCGGAATTTTTATTCCCTACACAACTTTTTGTAACATTTTTTCTCAAAAATCTGATTTCTGAAACATTTGTGTATTTTAATTTCAATTATATTAATAAAAATATACAATATTTTATACATATATAAACGTATGTAAATATCATACATAAACGTGTAATAAATAAAGTTTTCAAAGCGCAAATTGTTTTCATTTCATTGAATGTAGATGATTTGCAGAATCACAAGAGGATGAAATCGCAATAGAAAAAAACTGAAGAGACTTGTATCAAGTCCGTTCTCCTTATCGCTTATTACAAAACGCACCGTCATGGAGAAGGAGTTTAAAAGTCAATCAAATCATAAAAATTAGCAAGCGGATCGTTAAAGTAGTAACGAGCAATGTTGTCAAATGCGAATCGTACATATATACATCAACAATCTACATATCCTTTAAATTTTTCTACAGAAAAGACACTAGCTGAGATGTTCGAGCAAGGATGCGAGATTCGAAACGGTGAATTAATTAGGAATATAAGAAATACGTAATTATAGATTGTTTTGTTTTCACGACAATGAATTTATAATAAAGAAATTCTCGGCGTGGAAACTTTTCTTGTTAAAGAGACGGAGAGGATTACTCAATTATCACCGATTAGCGCAGTTTTTACATTTTTATTATTATATCGCCGTAATTGATTAAGACTTCATTAAGTTCACTTAACGTTAATTTAAAGATATGATTTTGTAATCTTGCTTGCTTCATTAAAATTCACAACTTCTTACTCTCTTCTGTATAAATTTACTAATCGATAATGTAATTGACGCTATATTTTCGTAAAAAAAATGTTTAAAATTGATCGATGAAAAATAATATAATGGAAAACTGAAATATCTTACACAAAAAATTAGAAGATATAAAATAGAAAATTTTTTAAATGATACCTACATTTATAACAGTATTTTAATTGAGTATGCACACAAAAAGATGATACATTAAATCTATATATTAAAAGTTTTAAAGAAATAACATTTTATTATATAAAACAAGAGCACAATGTACTTAGTTTATTAATATTATTATTTTATGTGCAAGATTATTTTCAAATTTTCATTAGATAGATAAAATTATTTTCAATCAGACTATAAATTAAAATTAGTATATCTTTTCTTTAATGTATAAGATGTATATTGCAAAATACAAAACAAAGACTGTGTTCTACGTATTCATACATGTCGTATGAAAAGACTAACATGTCTTATACATAATATATATTATGTATAAATATGTATTTTAAAACATGTGTTTCTTTTCACATCGCCCAAAACAGATGTAAGATACTAAAAATATTTTAAACACACATTTTTTTAATATTTTGATACAGATAAGCAATAATATTTATCAAGAGTTAACTTTTTCTTAATGAATTGAAAACAAATTTTTTTAATACTCGAAAGATGATAAGTCGGAGAGAGTAATGACGCACAGAAACATTTAACGTATATCAGTTCTTTCAAAGATCCATCGGTAAGAGTGCACATGTCCCACGAGTTAGATCAGTACGCACTGTATTTTATAATAAGGTGATAAGTGCGATCGAACCGATTAGTCCATCTATCTGAAGCGAAGTGTCGACACTGTTGTGATCAGAATCGAGGAACTCCTCCTAGTTGTGATCAGAATCGAGAAACTCCTCCTCCAAGCATCATCGGATTAAGTCGCATACTGGAAATTTAAGATGATAAACAATTATTAAAGAAAATTTTAATGAAAAATTTTTAATTTGTTATACATTGGATTGCGGATGTATTATGATCGAAAATTAAATCTTAGAATTTGAGAGACACTGGTTTTCTTATAAATCGATACGGAACCGTTGATTTTCTTGGAGGATATTACTAATCGCTTAAAGTGTAAGAAAAAGTTGCTCTCATTTAGTCATGAGTTCTGTTAAAGAAACTTTAAACGTTAAAGATTTTGGTGTTGCCAACGACCTCCACGACAAAGATGAAGGTAAGAAAATAACTCATCTATCGTACGATACTAAACATATGACAATTTTTTAATTTTTAGGATCAATAAATTTTGTAAATAAATCATTAAATTTAGAAAGAAAAGTTGAAGTTTCTCGATAAACATTTTTACAAATATTTTGAAACATTAGTTTTGATTTTCTCAGTTTTTCTAATTTTTTATTAAAAAAGACAGATATAAATTAATTGATTTTATTAATGCTCTTATTTATTATTAATATATTTAATATATTTATTATTATATTTATTATTATACAAAAACTAGTTATATAACACATTTAATAATTATATAATAGGGTAAAGTCGCCTTTTATGGGATAGGTTCCTAATATGAGGTAGCGAGGTTTCTACTACATTAATAAACGCATATGGTTGGTACAATCATAAACTTATTACTTTTGGGATAAAATCTATTTAGTAGAAAATTCATGATTAGATCATGCGTGCAGTCGTTGAAAAAAAATTTTTGGAATTGGATGTTGTCAAATTTTATTGCGATGAGTCTTTAAACTTTGTTTATTATAAAATAAACAAATATTTGATAATAAATTTTGCATGCAGTGATAGAGTAAAGTCGTATAATAGAAAAATACGGAATATGATTTGCTTAATTATAAATATTAGATTTATTTTGTGATCGTGAAACGCAAAGCGTGGAACTCATAATATGAGACGCTCAAAAATCCCTATTGATGGCACAGGCACACAAAATAAAAAAATTGTCATGTCCGAAAGACTACGCCTATGTATCCCTATGTATTTTGACGCCTTGTAACCGAATATGATCTCAGAATTGCTCCATTAGGTTAGGATTTTTTTATCTTCAAAAATAGGGTGATTTGAAGGAATTTTTGCCATTTTTTGAGGATAAAAAAATCCTGATTTGATGGTACAATTCTGACGTCATATTCGGTTTTAGAGCCACAAAATACATAGGAATACATACACTGAGAAAAAAATAATGTTAACCCAACTAAACGCATTTAGTTAGTTATAATTTAGTTAGTTGAAATATGTAGATGTTTAGGTCAAACATATGTCGTATTATTAACTAATACATATATTTAAAGGAACAATATGATTTTTTTGATATATTCAATTGACTGAATTATATGTCATATTAGCTTAACCAATTTACAGTAAATTCAAATAAACGATAATGTTGAAGAAAAGAAATAATAAAGTTATTGAATTAGAGTGATTCAATAATATTTATGTTTATGTCAAATGATCATCTGTATCAGATGAAATAAATATTGGTATAACCGAATAAAATATTTAGTTACTCTACGAATTAATTAATTACATATAAGCGTAAATTCAGTTATATGGAAAAAGTATTTAGTCATTTCCATGAACATTTTATTGCATGAACAAAATGTTTAGTTAATAGACTCAATTAAAGCAAACATATTTGTTGTCAATTCTATTATATCATAATTTTTGCGGAAATATATAGTGTATTATGTTAAAAAAACAGTATAGTTGAACAGATTCAGTAGAATATATCTATGTAATTACATATATATATATATACGAGTATACATAATGGTATAATGGAATTGATAACAAATATATTTAATTCAATCAGGTCTATTAACTAAATATTTTGTTCATGCAACGAAATATGCATTAAAATGACTAAATTAATTTTTCATATAACATTATTTACACTTATTCACAATTAATTGTTTCTTAGAGTAACTAAATATTTTATCCGCTTATACCAATAATTATTTCATCTGACGCAGATGATCATTTGACATAAACAAATAAGATTGAATTCCTCTAATTCATTAACATTATTATTTATTTTCTTGAACATTATCATTTATATGAATTGACTGTAAATTGGTTAAGACAATTAGATACATAATTCAGTAAATTAAATATTTTAAAACAATATTGTATATATAATTAATTGTTTCTTGAGGTAACTAAATATTTTATTTGGTTATAATACTGATTGGTCTGAAAGAATTTATTCGGCTGCCGACCAATGGCGCCAGGAGGCCCGTAGCGAGCGAAAGCGATAGCGGCGTGCCGCATGCGCAAGCACAATAGCGTTCCGATTTCGCTGAAGTACGGCTTCGTTCCCGGGGCTAAACGGAATATTCTTTGTCCTGTCGGCGTGGAGACAAATCGTTCTCCACGCAAGAATCGTGCCGATTGCCGTTGCCGTTGTCAAATCGTTAAGTCATCGTTGTACAAGTAATATAATAAAGTGCATTAAAGTTCGGTACTCCGATTGTCGTGCTTTTCACCCCTCGCCCGGTCGTTCTTAGCCATCACCGAGGCCGGTCGGGGCAGTGGAAGCCATTACAGGAGCCGTGTGTACGTGCTGAGAGTCGAGAAGTCGTGTTGGTCCAAGTCAGAATCGTGTCGAGTGTCGAGATCCTTGCCGATCGCATCGTCGTGTCGAAACTGTCGTTAAATATCGAGATATTCAATTTGAAGTCGAGGACGAGAATTATTACATATTTTTAGCTACATCTTACAGGTCCGTGCCTCGTTGGAGAGGCGCGCTGGACGCACGACTTCGCGATTCGCTTGTTTACGCAACAGCTCGATCCTGCACGGACATATCTTAGAAATATTTCCCGAGCGCGCACAAACATACGAGGCTCTTTCCTTCCTTGGTAGCAGAGCTCGAAAACAGTCCCTGGCGCCTAACCGTCACTTCAAGTGTGTATGCGTGCTATAACTTGTCTAGTGCATGTCCACGTGTTTCGGTCATTCTTCGCGAGTGATTACACATTTTATTACGTATTTTGGACGTTTCGTCAATCTATATTCGCGATGGATAATTATTCCAAGGAATTATTACAATCCTGGGATTTAGATGTTCTCATTAAACATTTTGAAGGTAGGTAATATCTTGTTTAAAGATTACAATTTGTTTTAAAAATGTATAACTTATGTTAAAAGAAAAAAAAAAGATAGCTTAAACATATCTTACAAACATATCTTACATCTTTAGAACAAAATATTTCAAATAATATATTTTCAACAAAATTTATTTACAGAATGCATTTATTTACAGAAAATTGCATCGATAAAGATGCTATAACAAATTTAACATCTGATTTAATGAAAGAACTAATTCCACAAGTCGGGCTTAAAATAAAATTTAATAAAAAATGGCAAGAGCATTTTAAGAAAATTGAAGATATAACAAATGTAGGTATACATTTAATTCTCGATTTTTTTATTAATATTTAATAATATAAAAAAGTATATAAATATATTTATGTATATGGTATAAATTGTTATAAAAAGAAGAAGAGAGGACTAATTTAAATACTACGCACACATATTCATCTGACGAAGAGAATGATGAAGTTCATAATGAAAGAGACAATGAAAATTTAATTGATAAAGAAAATTGTTTTGCTGGATCATCATATTTCGAAAATTGCAACGACCATCCGTTAAAAATATTTTAAAATTGACTACACAAGGTCGTGCAATCTTAAAATCATATGAGAGATGTAAAATATTAAGTAGAAAATGTAGAAATACAATTGTCGATCTTATTTTGTCCGAAATTTTAAATAAAATTCATGGGTACGTTTCTTTATTTAAATAATATAATGAAAGATACTTCAAAAACTATATTATTCATATATTTTAATATATGTATAATTAAATTTATAAAATTATTTTTTAGGCCACTGAAAAATGAAGATTTTAATTCGTTATCTAAGGAGATTGAAGAACTGTTTCCAACAGAAACATGTTGCACTTACTATGTGCCACCTATAGCTAAGAAGTTTTCAAGAAATAACAAATCCATAACGTCTCGTGGTAAACTTGTGGATAAATATAAAAATAAAATACGGGATTATAGAAAACTAATAGGACACAGTTTAACAGAAAGTAGTTCCACATCGACTTCAACATATAACAGTGAATTAGAAGGTAAAAAAGTTCTTGTATTAAATTATTCAAAAAATTTTCTTATATTATTCCTATTATTAAATTATTATTATATTAAATTTCATTATGTCATTGTTATTATATTATTGAAATATTATTTATATTTAAGTTTACTATATATAAATATGTTTTTTCTCTCTCTCATACCATACACACGCACATGCATGAACGCACGCACACACACAAATACGTACAATTATTTTACAATAAATATTTTTTTTTTTAAATATTGCTTTACGATAGTAAAATGTAAATATGTATTATCCATTTGTGTAGATGACTCTATAATTGGTGAAAGCATATTGTGGCTTCAGAATAATTTGTCACCATGGGAATTAGTTAAAAATCATTGGAAAATAACTGAGGCATATAGACGGAATCAAATTCAAACGTCGCAAAATAAAAGCATAGCGGAAATTTTCTCTCAGTGGCCAGTATTAAAACAACCTGCAGCACATGCTTTGATCGATGAAGATTTTAAATTTCTTAATGTAACATCAGAGGATTGTATTAATGATTGGTTTAAGTTTTTTTCCAAAATTCAAGATGTTTGTCATCTTAAAGAGGACAAAGTAACAAATGAATTACAATCTATGATTGAAACGGATAATCTAACAAATGGTAAATTTACAAAAAGTAATAACTTAAATGAATACGTCTTCCTGTGTACGCATATGTATATGCATAGTCATTAAATTATCAATTTTTAATTTTTATATAGATGCTAAAGTTATAACACAATTTCTATTGTTGCCTCATCTGATACCTCCCAAAGGAAGAATTCGCTTAAAACAAGAACACTACAAATCATCAATAAGTGAATGCAAAAATAGCATTGTATTACATGCAAAGGTATTAAATGTTTTTAAAGCTAATATTAAAGATTAATAATGTATATATTTTATCGTTTTATATATTATTTTAATTTATATTAATTTATCAATTTATATTGTTAATTTGTACATATACACTACTCAAAAGAAAATAGGGAACACTTTCCAGACACCAAAAATTAGGCTATTTTCAAATGACTGTAACTCGGTGAAAAATCATCGTAGATAAAAAATAAAAAAAGCATTTTGAAGCTTGAAGATCCAACTTTAACGCTCTATCAGCAGATTTTCAAAATTCTTTTAACTTCCTTGTCTTATGCAGTAAAAAAGCACACCCTGTTTTGTTCCTTAAAATTTCGTATTTTTGACACTTTGCAGCTCGACCAACAAATTTTTTTCGAACAATTCAAGTAAAGCTTCATAAACTACAACATTTTGCCTACAAAATGCTTTTTTTAAAATTTCTCTACGATTTTTTTTGACCGAGTTACGCTACTTTGAAGCTAAACCTGCATTTTTTACAAATGATATCCGTACTCCGTGAAAAATCATCGTAGACAAAAAATCAAAAAACCATTTTAAAGCTCGAAGTTCCAGCTTTAACATGCTGTTAATGGTTTTCAAAAATTTTCTCAATTTCTTAGTACTATGCCCCAAAAAAGATACACTGTTTTTTCCTTAAAATAACGTATTTTTAACAGCCTGTAGCTCAATAAAAAAATTTTTCTCGACAAATCCAATGCAAGTGCCATAAAGTATGACATTTTCTCTACAAAATGCTTTTATTAAAGTTTTCTCTACGATTTTTTTTGACCGAGTTACAAGACTTTGAAGATATACATTTTTTACAGTACATTTTTCCGAAAAATGACGTCTACCGCCGACATTAGCATTACCCAATGTGCACCACGTGGAGGTTGTCGGTCGGATTTTTGCACATCGTGTGTGTGTGTGTGTGTGTGTGTGTGTGTGTGTGTGTGTGTGTGCGTGCGTGCGTGCGTGCGTGCGTGCGTGCGTGTGCGTGTGCGTGTGCGTGTGCGTGTGCGTGTGTGTGTGCGTGTGCGTGTGCGTGTGCGTGTGCGTGTGCGTGTGCGTGTGCGTGTGTGTGTGTGTGTGTATGTATCACAGCAGAGATAAGGACCCCGCAGTTCGTCACTTCTGCAGTATTTAATGACTCCAAACCCTCTCTGCTGTGTGTGTATGCGCTCGCGCGCATGAGAGTTCAATAGTGTGTATTTCCTCCTCTCTGATCAATTACTGCTTGCAAGCGTTCTCGCATGATGCTCGTATACGTACTTGGCATCGACGAAATGAACGCTATGATCGACGTTGCGTTATGCCAATACGATCCTACAACGGCGGTTCCGTGATGGTGTGGGGGTGTATATCACTTACAAGACGAAGTGATCTAGTGATCCTGCCACCTCCGGCAATGACGGGTGTTCGTTATATCAACGATATTCTACGACCACACGTTTTGCTATTAAATCGAACCTGTCGGAACTTTATTTTTATGCAGGACAACGCTCGACCTCATACGGCGAATATAACGCGACGTTTTTTTCAACGACACGCAATTAGACTGTTAAATCATCCCGCCAATAGCCCGGACTTAAATCCAATCGAGCACATTTGGGATGAAATGGAACGACGATTAAGGCGTCGCGAGGAACAGCCGCGAAATTTAGAAGAATTGGGAGAAATTTTAACGGAAATTTGGCACAACATTCCGCAAGATCGTATTGCAAGATGTATAAATATGCGAGAACGCTTGCAAGCAGTAATTGATCAGAAAGGAGGAAATACACACTATTGAACTCTCATGCGCGCGAGCGCATACACACACAGCAGAGAGGGTTTGGAGTCATTAAATACTGCAGAAGTGACGAACTGCGGGGTCCTTATCTCTGCTGTGATACATACACACACAAACACGCACGCACGCACGCACGCACGCACGCACGCACGCACGCACGCACGCACGCACGCACGCACGCACGCACGCACGCACGCACGCACGCACGCACGCACGCACGCACGCACGCACGCACGCACGCACGCACGCACGCACGCACGCACGCACGCACGCACGCACGCACCACACACACACACACACACACACACACACGATGTGCAAAAATCCGACCGACAACCTCCACGTGGTGCACATTGGGTAATGCTAATGTCGGCGGTAGACGTCATTTTTCGGAAAAATGTACTGTAAAAAATGTATATCTTCAAAGTCTTGTAACTCGGTCAAAAAAAATCGTAGAGAAAACTTTAATAAAAGCATTTTGTAGAGAAAATGTCATACTTTATGGCACTTGCATTGGATTTGTCGAGAAAAATTTTTTTATTGAGCTACAGGCTGTTAAAAATACGTTATTTTAAGGAAAAAACAGTGTATCTTTTTTGGGGCATAGTACTAAGAAATTGAGAAAATTTTTGAAAACCATTAACAGCATGTTAAAGCTGGAACTTCGAGCTTTAAAATGGTTTTTTGATTTTTTGTCTACGATGATTTTTCACGGAGTACGGATATCATTTGTAAAAAATGCAGGTTTAGCTTCAAAGTAGCGTAACTCGGTCAAAAAAAATCGTAGAGAAATTTTAAAAAAAGCATTTTGTAGGCAAAATGTTGTAGTTTATGAAGCTTTACTTGAATTGTTCGAAAAAAATTTGTTGGTCGAGCTGCAAAGTGTCAAAAATACGAAATTTTAAGGAACAAAACAGGGTGTGCTTTTTTACTGCATAAGACAAGGAAGTTAAAAGAATTTTGAAAATCTGCTGATAGAGCGTTAAAGTTGGATCTTCAAGTTTCAAAATGCTTTTTTTATTTTTTATCTACGATGATTTTTCACCGAGTTACAGTCATTTGAAAATAGCCTAATTTTTGGTGTCTGGAAAGTGTTCCCTATTTTCTTTTGAGTAGTGTATATTAACATAAGAAATAAATCTAAAACAAATTAACATTATTTTTAGGTACCTGGAGATATAAGTCGTATTCAAGATAATAAAATTAAAAGAGCAGAACGTCTAGGATTGACAATACAGCCGTATATAATAGTTGTTGGCCCTAATCTTATAGAAATTAATGGATTCTACGTTTGCATTGATAAGGTATTGTATCAAGTTTCAACGGCACTAAAAGCAGTTGATTTATGTTTCAAAACTTTCCATGTATTTGATGTTAATTATCCGCCAGAAAGTGAACATATCTGGTATATCGTGCAGCTTTGTCTTTATAAAATTTCAACAAAGTATGATAAACAAATTTCCTATGTAATGCCAATTATCAATGCTTTTAAAACAGTTAATTCTACGAATGATTAATTATTGTAAACATATGAAAGTGATATGTAAAAAAATTTTTACTTCTATTTTTTATTATTGTACTTTTGCCATAACATGTATAAGTGTCCATTTTGTGTTAATAATTCTCCGACAGTTAAATTTCTTACAGCACATTTAAAATTGGCACATAGTGCATCATCGTCTACTTTCGTATGTAAGCAGCAAAATTGCATGCGTAGCTTTACAAATATATATTCATTTAAGCGACATTTAATCCAAAAGCATAATCAAAATAATAATTTGTATGTTTCACCTGGAAACTTATCTTATGATAACATTTTATGTCACGACATTATTAAATCAAATGATATTAAAGCAGATCAGTTTGAAATATATACTAATTTTGAGGAATTTTTAACGACGAAAACTTGTGAACAATTAATTACGGATCCGTTAATGACGTTAGAACAATTTGATGATATAGTCACAAAAAGGGCTGCTTTATTTGTTTCAAAATTATATTCTAATGTAGTTTTATCACGAACACTTGCACATGAAATAATACAATATGTAGACGATCTTTATAAATTAACTGTAGAAATTATTAAACGTCAATATGACTGTCAGAAGAATAAACGGAATGTACCATCAAACGTAAAAGATATGTGTATAATTCTACAAAATGCTTTTGCCGAATTCAAAACCGAACATAAAACATTAGAGTACTTTATACGACATGGATATCTTATTATGCCACAAGCTTATGATATTGCCATTATATTACATCCGAAGCGCATACAAATGCATAGAAGTATAGGTTTAGTTAATCGAGTTTTACAAATTGTTCCTTTAAAATGTCTTTTAACGAAATTTTTGCAGTTGCCAAATGTTTTTCGCATTATAACGACCCATATGTGCGAAAATAAATGTAGCAACGTATTAACTTCTATTGTTCATGGTGAAGTATGGAAACATATTGAAAAGCAGTTTGCAGAAAAATTAGTTTTGCCACTTTTACTATATTTCGACGATTTTGAAATAAATAATCCTCTTGGATCCCATGGTGGGATACATAAAATTGGTGTTGTATATTGTACTATTCCTAGTATTCCACACGAATATTCAAGTATTCTAGAAAATATCTTTTTGCTTCAAATGCATGATACGAAAGATCATGTAGAGTTTGGAAACGAACGTATATTTTTTAATCTAGTGAATCAAATCAAAGACTTAGAAACAAATGGTTTAATTATAAATGTAAATAATAAGCAGCAAAAAGTATATTTTGCTTTAGTGGGAATTATAGGAGATAATTTAGGGCTCCATACAATTTTTGGTTTTTCGAAAAGCTTCAATTCGTCACATTCATGTAGAGCCTGTTTGGCTGATAAAAGCATTCTACAAAATCAAATATTAGAAAGAACTGAAATATTAAGAACTCGTTTAAACTATGCTGCTGATTGTGCTACAAAGACTCATGGTGTCCAAGAGGAATGCATTTTTAATACAATTTCCAGTTTTCATGTCATTGAAAATATATGTTTTGATGTTATGCACGACATTTATGAAGGCATCTGTCGATATGAAATTCCAAAAATTTTACATAACTTTGTGTATGTAGAAAAGTTATTCTCTTTGCACACTTTAAATGATAGAATACGATTTTTTGATTATCCCATTAGCAATAACGAAAACATTCCACCTATTGTAACTAAAACATCATTAAAAAATGAATATCTATTGACTTCGGCATCAGAAATGTGTACTTTAGTTAAATTTTTAGGTTTAATTATCGGTGATTTAATACCCGTTAATAACAAATTCTGGGAATTGTATATAATTCTAAGAGAAATTATATGTATTATAGAGACACCAATATCAACAAGAGAAATTTGCAAACTGCTCGAGACATTAATTTCAGAACATCATAAATTATATTTACATCTTTTTAAAGAAAAATTAAAACCTAAACATCATTATATAATACATTATCCTCGAACAATATTGAAAATGGGTCCTTTGAAATTTCTTTCTTGTATGCGTTTCGAAGCTAAACATAAACAAATAAAACAAAACGCTAAGGTAGTAACATCACGGCGAAATCCTTCGTATACTTTAACACTGAAGCATCAATTAGAATTAACATATCGATTGATTAAAAATAAGGGCTTCGAAAATCGTTTTTCTCTTGGCATTGTTCTAAAGGATGCAGTGACACAGTTAGATAATTATAACAATTTTAAAAATGCACTATTTGAAGATATCAAGGAAAATTATTTTCCCGTATCATGGTTAAATATTAATGGCATTGTATATAAGCCTGGTATGATAATAGAAATAGACACAGATGGCATATTTCGTTTCTTCGGTCAAATTAAATACATTATAATAAATACTGATCAATATGTTTATTATATTTATCAAAATGTAGAAACACTAAGATTTTCGCAACATATACATGCATTTGAAGTTGCACGAACAGAAGTATGGGGTTGCATTGCCTATACAAAATTAATTTCTTTGATTCCTAATTCTTTACATGTTATGGCAGATGGTACTTATTACGTTTCTTGTACGTAATTTTTATAATTTTATTATTTTTGTTTAATATAAAAATCATTAAAATAATATGAAACTATGAAATCTTGTTTCAATCATCCTATTGAAGGCTTTTATTTTATGTATTGATTATTATGTATTTTATGTATTAAAATTTTACTTTATATTTTTATGTATACACAAGGTTTAAAAACGCTCATTTATGAATCGCATATATATTATTAGGATTAGTATTAGTTTTTGTAACACACATATGTTCACTAACGAGTGATCTAAAACATAATTTATAATTGACTAGCTTTCAATTCTTATATTTAATAACTACTACTTGAAATAAAAAATCGCAAATATTTTTATTATTAAACTTTTACAAACCTTTATGCTGCAATCTTATTATATTCAAATTTTGAGATACCTTCAGTATACATAAATATATAAAGTAAAAATCTTTAATAGGACGTTCAAAACAAAATTTCATAGTTTCATATTATTTTAATGATTTTTATATTTAATATAGTTTATATGTATATGTAACTTTATTATTAAAAGATTACTCAAGTTAAAAGATTATTACAAAATTATTATTTGTTTTATTTGAGACAGATTAACTTATTAAAAGGTATTTTTTAACAAAATGTTATAATATAAAATTGTTTTATTAGAACATAACACTGTTTGATTAAAATTACTTTTGATTTGAGTTATTATAATACTTTTGATTTGATTTGATTGAAATTATTAGTTCATAAGATTATACAATGGAAATTATTTGATTTAATCTTAAGAGACTGTTATACAGAGTGTCTCATCTATCTCGAGCATCTGAAATAATTAAAGATAAAATAATCATAATCCTATAAAATTAACTAAAGCTTAGAAATTATAAAAAATTAAATGGTTATTATTATTACACACATAAGCGAACTATTTCAGATGCCCTAGTTAGATGTGACATCCTGTATATTTAATTTTTGCAACAAGAAAACATATGTGTGTAAGTATATAAAATAATTATACATGTGTGATGCATAACATTGTATGTAGCACATAATAGTACACAATAAAAAAATATTTAAAATACAAAAATATGTTGTTCAATTTGAAAAAATATTTATTTTCCCCAAAAATAAATATAATTATATAGACATAATATTAATGTATTTGAAGTAAACATCTGATTGAAGTTAATAATTTCCTAATTCATTCAACTAAATATTCGTGATAATTAACAAAATATTTAGTAAAAACAAATTAATATTATGCAAAATAAAAAAGATATGTAATAATACAAAGAAAATATTTATTTGAGTCAATCTAACACTTGACTAATTTGAAAATATATATTGCTTCTTGAACTAAATATTTGATTACAATAAGATAATATTTATAGGAAATAGGTAAATCTTACTTTCCTTTAATATGATATTCATGAAAGTCAATACAATAATTATTTCATATAACATTCAACATGGTTAGCTCAAACAGTTTTTTATTTGAATAAAATTAATATTTTTTTTCTGTAATTATGTATTTAATTAAAATAAAATAGCTGTTATTGAATTAAATAAACAAAATGGTACATTCAATGATGTAAACATTTAAACGTAATTCAATTTTGTTAGCCCAACTAGATACGTTTTTTGATACAAATTAATTATTTTATCTATTGAGACATTATATTTTTTCTACTTAACAAATGTTTGCTTGACAGCCCGTGACCGCCGCATTTAGTTGAATGATAAAATTTTTTTTTGATTCAGCATTATTTTTTTCTCAGTGTAGGTTTAATCTCTCGGATATGACAATTTTTTTTATGTGTGGCTGTGTTATTGTTTATTCTGACTTCGAAAGCTTTCCAAAATGCTATAACAAAGTTTTTCATTGAGGACTTTTGAATTATGAGGCTTGAAGGTTATGGCTTTCAGTATTAGCACTGAGACCGTAAAATATCTCTAATAGAATTGATTTTGGAGAAAAATATTACGTAAAAGTTTTTCAGTATTGAAAGAGCTATTCGATTGGTCAACTAGATTTTGAGTCTGGAGTCTAATTTGAACCTAGTAATATCCAAGCCGATAAGACCAATTTCATATAAAAAAAAATCCTTTGTGTCTTATATTAGGAACCCTTTCTTTGAATTAGCAAAATCGGCAATTTTGACAAAAAATTTCATATACAACAAACTATAATTATTATCGACTGCTAACTTTTAGCGATAAAACTTAAATATATTTCCTATAATTTGGTTATAAAAACAGGAATTAATGGTATAAATTAAATAATTTATAAGCCTTTAAAAAAAGGTATCTCATAGGCAACTTTACCCTACATTTTTAATATTTAATATTAGCCCAAGTAGCGCAGGAGATCATTATTAATTCAAGCTAACTCATTTTTTTTTAATTTTTTATAAATTAGCGTGTAATTATCTGTTTAAAATGAACTCAAAAAGAATTTTTTTTTATTAATAATTATTGTAATATTACTAATAAAATGTAATAATTCAGTAACTGTCATATTGCAACATCGTTTAATAATAAATCTTGTAGAAATTATACGGAAATTGTACTTTGGAAGCAACCATAGATAAAAACACATTTTATGTTACAATTCGGATTTTAACTATGGCCGCCTCAATAAGGAGGTATTCCACGTCTATGTTCATATTACACTCTCAAATATGAGTTATTGAGGCGGTCATGGTTAAAATCCTAATATTCTACAGATTGCACAAATTGTCTATAAATACTTATATACAAATACATATATATTTCTCTATCTTAAATCTAAAGAGTAACTTTCAATATAATGAAATGTTATACCCAAAAGAAAAAGTTATTCGTTTTAAAGGGAAAACTATTATAATAAGCAAAACTATTATAATAAGCAAAGAGATTCCCAAAACATTATTTTTTAGATCAAAAGTGTCATCCCCATTTTTCCAGTAAAACAACATACTTTTTGAACACAATGTAATTCGTGAAAAAACAAAGTCAAAAACATTCAGAATGTCCACATATAAGTGGCCACCCTCTTTTATCTTATAAAATAACAGAGATAGACCTAATAAAAATATCAAAATATTCGGTTTGAACTAAACTTTATCATAAGTACAGTAGTTACAATAGAATTTAGTTCAAATCCTATAATATGATATTATTCTTATTGTGTCTATTTCTATTAGTTTAAAAGATAATAGGGAGTAGCCACTTATATTGGAACACTTTGTATATAAATAGATAAAATTATAAATTTAAAATAGATTTTTTTTAAATTATTAACGTAATACGTTTAAAATTAGCTAAAAAATTTCTTTAATTTCAAATTCTAATAAAGTATAAATATTAGTAATTTTTTATGTATGTGAAAAAAGGTTCAAAATTGGTAACACAAAAATGAATTCTTAAAAATACTTTACAATGAAAATAAAAAAGAATATATTTGATAATTCAGAAAGAAAGTATTATTTTTGGATTTTGTTTGCTATTTGAATATTTTTATGTCGATTTAAAATTTATTATATATATCTATGTTATTTTTTTTCTAGTGATCAATCCAAACTCGTTTACGGATGTTTTACATGAGACAATTACTGAAGTATTACACAAAAGGACACAGGTGCGAAGAAATGCTGACTTGATTCATGATTGGACATAATGAATTGTAAATTAAAGTAGTTTTATTAGGTTTATCGAACACACCGTTATGATTAAAAAAAGTTCAATGTTGTCTGAGAAGCGTCGCTCGAAGGTTTAAATCAATGAGATACAGTTTCGTAAAAAAATAACGAGTTATTGGAAAATATATTTTAATTGTTGTAAGATGTATTTCTTCATAGGAAATGAGAGATGATGTTTTGGATTTTATTAACTACCGTATTAACAACATGATGAGCGAAGTTTTGCAGAAAATTGAAGTACCTTCGGCAAAAAATGGGAATTTGTTGCACAGCACTGCGTATCGTGACAAAAAGTGAGGAATTTCATTAAAACATCATTGAAATCACAATCATCGATTTGTAAGAAAAAAGGCGTTAGAAACAGAAAATGTAAAAATCCTTCGAAAATACAAGTACAACTAAGAGATAAATTTAAAAATATTCGAAAATACATATAATAATTTTAAACTAAAAGATATCAAGGTGAGAAATAATATAATATTGTACTATAGTGCTGCATACAATAGTGTAATATTTATTAGATATTAGGAATAAAAGTTAAAATTTCAGAATTACTTTTAAACTAACTCCAATACTTTAGGAGTTATAATCAAAAATCCATTTTAAAAAAACTCTGACAAATTCAAATTTTTACATGTCGTACAGAGAACGCGTGGGCGGGAGAAAGACTCCCCATCCCCGTATTTTTTCTAACCTAACCTACCCCGTCTTAGTCGGTCCACTAATGACGTGGTGGGTGCGGGAGAGGGTGGGCTATAATTTCAAATTTAATATCGCAACATGAACAATTAAATATCCTTGGCCAAATTACAACTAAAATAGAATTAGGTTAGGTTAGAAAAAATATGGGGAGAGGGTGCGGGGAAAGGGCGGAGCCCCTCCCCGCCCAAGCATCTACATTTCACACAAAACTACTCAAACAAAAAAAACTACTAAAAAAAATTATTTTAAAACAGTTTTTCTATTATAATAACTACAGTATTGAAGTTAGATAAAATATGTATATAACCTTTTTTATAGAGCTTATCACGAGTTTCATTTTTTGTTTGACACATTTTTTTGTAAAATAAATATTTTCTGAAATAATTTAGAAAAACTGTTTTTTCTTTCTCTAAGTATATCTCGAAACTAGACGAGAGCGCCAATTAATTTATAAGAAAAAGTTGTTCAGTATCCTTGCTTCTATAACATATGTCAAGGTCAACATGATTGGAGCTGGGTCCCCTATAGTGCACAATTACCCATAACTGTAAGAATTAAAAAATATATTAGAGCGTATTTTTTCGTGGTTCTCATGATTATTTTTTAATCATTCTGTATTTGTGTTGAAAGCGTATGTTTTTTTTCTCCTGTCTATTATCATACAAGAACGTTCATCCGCGAATTCAATGAACTTACAATTAATTACATCAATGGATTACGCACTTATTACATGTTCACAATATTAATTACAGCAAAAAAGATGAGCTACCAGATAAGGAGTTTCTTGCGAGGAACTCATTGTTCACCGATCTCTTCGAAGTCTCTCACATTCGCACAGTTTACAATCTGTTCATGGTTATCTTCATACTTCTGTTTATCAACACCGTCGCATTTGACATAATGGATTCAGGAACGTAAGTTTGCAAATACAAGAAACTTGTTTTCGACTATTTCGTTATTTTGAATGAAAACCAAAAGTAATATATTGCGAAATATATAGAAATTATATTTTTTTTATAACTTTTTTATGCCAATTAAATAAATGTTTTCAGTCAAAACTTTTTAGTGCAGTTTAAAAATTTTTTAAATATTGTTATGTACCAAAATTTTAAGATATACTTTATAGTGGATCACACAATGGAATTTTGTACTGTCTCATCAATCAATATAGTACAGAAAGAATGAATTTGCTAAAATAGCTGAAAAATTTAACTAGACACAGGTCTGAAAATAATTTTGTTAAACCATCAAAAAACTTATAATGTTTAAGTTAATTACTAGAATATTAAATTTTTTGCAGAAATGCTCATACTTGAGCATCCATAGTTATTTTGATCCAACAAAATTATTTTTAGATATTTGTATTTATCTAAATTATTAGGTTTTTTAGCAAAACTGTTCTTTTCATGTGTGCACTTTTTATTTGAAATGTGATGAGTTGTTGAAGTAAACTGCATAATTATTCACTGCATCTGAAAAACTATACGCGCAATAAAAGAAGATAATTAAGATTGACTCACTTATTCTAAGTGAACCTCCGTTAGTGAATAGAGAAACCTATAATTGTTGCTATCAGCACTTCTAACTTTTTTTTTTAATTACTAATTGTTAAAGGATCCTACTCGGTGCCAATACGTTACAAATTTGTTTCGCAAAGTTCTCAACCTTTTTATATATTTGGACGTTCATGCAGGCTTCAACACTCAGTGTCTACATAGCCTTCAACCTTTGGGCGTACCAGCGACTCCGATTCTTACCAAAATGTAATCTCTTTTTAATTTAGGCATCAATTAATTGCCCTAAAATATATAACTAAAATAATATTATAAATAGTTAAATTTAAGAAATTAAAATATTTTATGTAAGATATTATTAGTTAATTAGTATCAATTCAAATATCTTCATGTAATTATCTAATTTTATTTTGTGACATTTCCTTGTGCACCATTTATCGCACTTCGTATTTACTGTTCTACATCTTTTATATTGTCAATCCAAACAGTGCAATTCAATTGCGATATCTTTTTGCAGCCTCCATCCAAAAATATTGGGATTATGGCTGGCTGTCAGCGTTTATAGCGTATGAAGTTCTCTTCTTCTATTTCCCTATCAAAGCAATATTTGATGAAGAACTTATCTCTATAGGTTGCACTACGCTGGTTATTGAAGAACAAGTACGCATTTTTAAAAACCTTGTGAAATAGCCGTGTGGAATTATCACTTTAGAGGCGAAAGATGTAAATTTTCTTACAATATATAATGTCGGAACAAATCATTTTTCTTGCATGTCGTCGCGCGTGTTTGATACAAATTATTAAAACGTATTGAAGACTTCCGATTCGTGAATTAATGAAAATCAAAAAGTCATGAAGGATCGTTTTTGCTAGAATCACAAGATGCATATAAATTAAATTGCATATTAATAAAGACATGAAAATAATAGAAGATGAAAATATAATTTACGTTTAAATAAATTTGTACTTAATAATTCGTATATGAGTAATATTTTATACGATAGAATGATTTAATGTCCTGTTTATAATATTTTAATATAAATATAATTTTTCTCACACAGCCAATAGTTGATGTTGCAGTAAGGATTTTTTTTATTCAAAGACGTTTGTTTTTTCTAGTTACGCTTGATGATGAAGAGTTGGGCTTTCGTCAGGAGCGCGGCACCCAGATTTTTGTCGTACAAACCCCACAGCGAATCTCCACAACCTAGCAGCCCCAAATTCTCACAATATTTGTACTTTCTATTCGCACCGACTCTTGTATACCGTGACGAATATCCTAGGTAAAGATATTTTAATGTTTTGCGATTTTTTAGCAGCTAGCATTCTCTTTTAATTGTACAATAAGTTAAAAAATTTTAACTGTGTAATTACCTTTAATTATATAATTATCAATTTTAACTTGATATTTGGTTGCCGTTAAAAGCAGTTTAAGAAACTTTGAAGAAGACTTTGAAAACCGTTTGCAAAATGATATATATATATATATACGAGGTGTGTTCAAAAAGTATCGCGAATTTTGAATTTTCGCGGGTTACGTATATTCGAATTTCGATCTTTTTGTGGCGTTATGTTGGTACTCATGTCTCTCACTTATGCCGACAAGCTCGGCCATTTTGAATGTTCACTTAATTGTTGACAGCTGCTTTGCTTGCACGTGTTTTGGATCGTCTTCGATTTTTACCTATTCAAAAAAATGGATCAAAGAACCTGTATCAAATTTTGTGTGAAAAACGAAATTAAGTGCGCGGATGCATTCCGAATGTTGACTGTGGCATACGGAGAAGCTACCTTGGACCGAAGCAACGTTTATCGGTGGTACAAAATGTTCTCAGAAGGTCGAGAAGATGTGAACGACGAAGAGCGTGCCGGACGCCCGAGCACTTCAACAACAGACGAAAAAATTAATGAAGTGGAGAAAATGGTATTGGCCAATCGTCGAATCACCGTTAGAGAAGTTGCTGAGGACCTAAACATATCGATTGGCTCGTGCCATTCGATTTTTATCAATGATTTGGGCATGAGACGGGTCGCCGCGAAATTCGTACCAAAATTGCTCAATTGCGACCAAAAACAGCATCGCATGAACATTGCTAATGAGATGTTGGACTCTGTCCGCGACGACCCAAATTTGCTCCAGAGGGTTATAACTGGTGACGAATCGTGGGTTTATGGTTATGACGTGGAAACCAAAGCTCAATCATCTCAATGGAAGCTGCCGCACGAACCAAGACCGAAAAAAGCGCGCCAAGTTCGGTCGAATGTGAAAGTTTTGCTGACAGTTTTCTTCGATTGCAGGGGCGTGGTGCATCATGAGTTCTTGCCACAGGGTAGAACGGTCAATAAGGAATATTACCTGCAAGTTATGCGCAATTTGCGCGAAGCAATCCGCCAGAAACGCCCGGATTTGTGGAAGAACAAAAATTGGCTTTTGCACCACGATAACGCCCCTGCTCACACATCGTTGCTTGTGCGCGACTTTTTGGCCAAAAACAACACACTAATGATGCCGCAGCCACCGTATTCCCCAGATCTGGCCCCCTGTGACTTTTTCTTGTTCCCTAAACTGAAGAGGCCCATGAAAGGACGACGTTACGCTACGCTTGACGAGATAAAGACGGCATCGAAGGAGGAGCTGAACAAGATAAAAAAAAATGATTTTTTGAAGTGCTTCGAAGATTGGAAAAACCGTTGGCACAAGTGTATAATATCTCATGGGGATTACTTTGAAGGGGACAAAATAGATATTCATGAATAAATAAATAATTTTTGAAAAAACACAAAATTCGCGATACTTTTTGAACACACCTCGTATTTATATATTATCGGAAAAAACAATTTTACTACAGCATCTAAAAATTCAATTACACTGACAAGAAAAGTGTCAAACGTAGCAAAGTGTCACATCCCGATTTAATGAAACTTTACATACATTTAGATAACATAATTAGATGATTTTAGAAAATATCATTTGCGGCGAATATACGGTTTCAAGGGGTGAAATCATCCCTTATATGTAGAGCGGTTTTCAGCTTTTTCCATTATATCACGAAAACTATTCGAGATATCAAAAAATATTTTATACAAAAGATTTACAATAAAATTACTTTTATTTATTTATGTCAATAATATTTTTTTAGACTAATTCTTTAAACAATTATTTTTTTTTTATTTTAAAGAAAAATTACTTTTTTTTAAATGTTATTAACGTGAATAAATAGAGGTAATTTTATTGTAAATTTTTTGTATAAAATATTTTTTGATATCTCGAAAATTTGTCAAAATATAACGGAAAAGGCTGAAAACCGGTATACACATAAGGGATGATTTCACTCCTTGAAACCGTATATTTGCCGCAACTGATATTTTCTAAAATCATGTAATTATGTTACCTAAATGTATAGAAAATTTCATTAAAATCGGGGTGTGACATTTCGCGAGGTTCCCTTGTGAAAGAAATATTTAGTGAGGATAGACCAAATGTTACATAGTGATCAAATAAATTTTATAATTGTAATTATTAAACATATAGTTGTTTTGATAAAACAATGTAACTTTAACTAAATAATTGATTTTATACAACTTATGTCTAAACGTTTCGTTAAATGTGACTAAATTTTTGATATCAGTAACTGTAACTGTAGAAGTACAAAATTTGTTTGATCAATATTTAATTAAACATTTGATATTATTTCTCATTATTAGTATAGATACAGATTAGAAAATAACTTCATGATGGATCATCGAAATAATTATGTTGCAGCAACAGTTTTAATATTCTAGAAGATAACTAGCAACTAAATTAAACATCTAATACAATTTTTTTTTTATGATTTAACGAATTATCCAGCGAACAATATGATATTTTAATGTACGTCTTAATATTAGAGACATCATTCATTATTAAAATGTCATTAGACATTTTTTTGTTGCTGAGTAATTTCAGGTCTGTAATTTCAGTAAAATTGTTTCTTCCTGTACAAAATGTCTTTAATCTTCGATAATGTAATTTGAGAAGATATTTTTAAGTTTTCAAATTTGTCTTAATATTTAAACAAAATTATATTATATTAATGATATCAAATTAAAATTAAGAGATTTCAGAAGATGTATTTGAACTGATTTTCTTAGGACAAAAAGAATTAGGTGGACGATGGTAATTTGGAATTTTGTTGAAGTCGTCATTGCGTTCATGTTTTTCATCTTTAACATAGAACATCTCGTATTACCTGTTTATTACGCGTTCGATGTACAACTGGAAATAAAATGGTTTTTCAAGAATATCATCAAATTTAGTATCTCCGGCATTTTGACCTTCATCACCGGACAATATCTTTTTCTACACGCGTGGATGAACGCCTGGGCAGAAATGCTGCGATTTGCTGACCGATTATTTTACAGGGTGAATATACTCGCTTTTAATACTTAATTTATGTTGTTAAAATTACACATAAGATGTGCAAATATCTTTTACGACATATGTCGCAGTGATAGCTTCAATGCGACAGTTTCAACATTTGTACGATATTATGTATTGTTAAGGTATGTAATATAGCTTTCAAATAAAGAAACGGTTGATTCAGGGTGCTGATGATTGACATCACGTGAATTACGTGGAAAGCTATCAAAATATCAATTTAAATAAACTTTGCCGGGTCAAAGAGTTTTAGACCAGAAATCGAATCTCTTACTTTGCAAAGACCTTATCTTGCTATTCGCTATTCAACATCGAACTCATTTGAATTACAGGACTGGTGGAATAGTACGACTTATGCCCAGTATTACCGCACGTGGAACATAGTTGTGCACGACTGGTTGTACACGTATATCTACAAGGACATGTACGAGATTGTTGTGCCGCGCAATCGAATGCTGTCAGCCGCTGCCGTATTCTTTGCATCCGCTGTCGTTCACGAATACGCACTCACGTTCATATTCCGTTTCTTCTATCCGGTAATACTTATCTTATTTGGCGGCGTCGGCTTCGCCTTTTTTTTCGTCCGCAAGTACATCACCAGCAATGTTTTTATGTGGATGTCTTGGACCCTTGGCACCGGCATTATGGTTTGCTTATACACGATGGAGATCTACGCCCGATGGAACAATTGTTCACCTTACCCCAATTATTATCTAGATTTACTCATACCGCGAAGTTGGAGCTGTTAAGAGTAGTTTAATCCGTAGATTGTGCCATTCGCGTTGACAGTAAAATCTTATTATGAGACGATATATTTTCCTATGCTTTACCCTTAAAAGAAAAGAACTAATAAAATGTTTCAATAAATTAATTGATGAAACATATATTATCAGTTAGTAATACAGTGATCAGTTAATTGAAACATTTTGTTAGGTTTTTTCTTTAATATCATTAGTTATTGATATAACAAATAATATTTATTGAATTATTTTTTCTTCTGGCTGGTATTAAAGACTATTGATGAAGATTGTTGCTAGAATGATTGATTCATTTATTTATTATTTTAAGTTTCTCGTATCTTTGTATAAAAAGATTTTATTTTAGTTCAGTGTGAAAGGACTCATTTTTCAATAACGCTGTTTAAACTGTCATTTCTGAGATATAGATTAGAAAGAAAAATGTCAAAAAATATTGATTAGAACCAAAGTTATAGCATTTCAAAAAATTGCAGAGGTCTCCCAGATCCTTGTATTGTTTTAAGAATTAAGAGTGACATGAAGAAAACCTAGTCGTCAAAAATGTCAAGAGGTCTAATGATATGTAATAAAACGCAATTAACATGGTTTTTGTGGTAAAGAATTTGTAATAAAAAAATCTTTGACTCCGACGTTTTTCTTATCAAACAGACGTCACAGATGGAATTAGTCGTTTAACTTTCACGTTTTTAGTATCAAGAGATGCGGTAGCGACTCGTGCTAAGTACATTTTTTTCATCCTTTTACGTAAAAGACGCTACTGCATATCATTTACAGGAACACAGTTTTTTACAAATAAGTAGTTGATTTTCTTAAACAAATTAATGTTATTAAAAAGTGAATATAGTGAAGAAAAGTATCGATTTTTCCGAGTACAATGACACAATGATATCCGTAAGTGCATTTGATGCTAAGATATAAAATAAACATGTATTTTTCAGCCTGATTTATGTTATTCAGATACGTTGTCGTCGTCGTCGTCGTCGTCGTCTCCTCCATCTTCAAAATTTTGGTTTGTCCCTTTGGTCTAAGTATACACAACTCGAATGGGGAACTGTACGAGGATGAATCCAACGGGGGTGAATAGTGATCCTCAAGTACTGTAACATTGATCTTCAGTATTAACCCTGTATCACCAACCCTTATAAAGTTATTCGATGAAATCTTCGTAATATTTCAGATTTGTCCCATTTGACAGTAATTTTAAAAAGATATACGAATATATATAATTCTTCAAAGACTTGGTCTCTTTCCCTCTCTCTCTCTCCCCTCCCCTCCTTCCCTCCTCTCCTTTTCTCCCTCCTTTCCTCCTTCCTTCCCTCCCCCCTCCTTCTCTCTCCCCCCCCCTTTCTTCCTCTTCCCCACTCCTTTCTCTTTCACAGTGTCGAAAGTCGCTTCATAAAAGTAATAACTTTTGAGTGATTTAAAGACAAAGTGCCAAAAAGTTAATATAGTGATAGAGACATAGACCAAGGATAGGCATGTTATTTAGACGGGATAAGCAGTTTTTACGAATGTGAGGGGTATATACAGTTTGGGCCACAAAATTTCGCACGATAAGGAGCCATTAAAAGCGGGCGCAAAAGTGCCGGATGTAGATGAGCTAATTACTGACGCTGATATGTCGCGGCCGGTAATTAGCAACATGGACGAATATGCCGATTATTGATGTTCGGCATGTAAGAAAGTAATAAAAAGTTATAGCGTGTAAATCGTGCACTAAACTTTTTTAGCATTCGGGATGTCTGATTAAGCATAAAGTGTATGACAGTAATAAAGAATTGGTGGCATGTAGAAAAAAATCATAATTGAGAATGATAGAGAAGCAGATATGAGAAGACATCGGCGGCGGTGGGAGGCAGCAATAGCAGAGTAAGACTAGAGTCTACAAAATCTGCAGGATCGTTAACGTTACTAAGTGATCATCAGGCTCGAATGGATCAAATCTCGACATGAAAATAGATTGGATTATAAAAACTGTAAGAGACATAAAAGATGAGGCGGTGCGTAAAAATGAAATAAAAATATTGATTAAAGAAGTAGTTCAAGAAGAATTAGGAAATGTTAAACAAGAACTGGAAAACTTCAAGAAAATAATTCAGGGAGCAGCATATGGATCAAGGGAAGGTTTGCAGAGAAGCTACAGTGAAGCGATTAAAGAAAAGAAAAAAGAAAATGTTATAATTGTTAAGACGAAATTGCAGCAGGAGAATGAAGACACGAAAAAAGTGATAAAAGAAAAGGTGGATATAAAGAATACGGCAATGTGAGCAACAATATTAAAAAAAAGGAAGCAAAGGAGTAGTAATTATGGGATGTGAAACTGGAGAAAAGGTGAAAAAATTGAAAGAGACAGTACAAGCTAAGCTGGGAGAGAATTATAAAATAATGGAGTCGTTTCAGTCAAAACCAAAGGTAAAAATTATTAATATAAATTTAGAAGAGATGAACTTAGGTGATAATGAACTTATAATTACGATTAAGAAGCAGAATAAAAGAGTTACAGTAAATGTTCGAATTGTGAAGAGAATGGTCAAAGAAAAGAGTAACAATCAAAAAAGAGGAAATGAAGAAGGATCAATAATAATGGAAGTAGATGAAGAGACGCACGAGCAGATATTGAAGAAAACAAAACTAAATGTAGGATGAAAGAATGTTCTATACTTAATCACGTCAGTGTCAAAACATGTTTTAAATGCTGGGGGTACTTCCACATTGCTAAAAATTATACGAGAGAAGAAACATGCTGCAAATGCAGGGAATCATAGCTTGCGTGTTTGCACAGCGAAAGAGAGCAAATGTGTGAATTGTATGTTCAAAAATAGAACATATAATCTGAAGATAAATGACAACCGTAAAGCCATTAGCCGAGAATGTCCGACTTTTAAGAGGGCGTTATAGGAAGAGAAGAGGAGAGCAAGCTGGGAGGATACAAAATAACAACAGAAGAATGAAGAAATCATAATATACACAAATGTGCAAAACTTGAAAGCGCATATAGATGAACTTCAGCACCAGGTTATGAAGAAAATAAATTCTGTGATGATAGCGATGTCGGAGACCTAATTAGTGAGATTGAAGACAGCGAAGTCAAGGGGTATAAACTTGTTTTTTTGGCGACACAGTTTTAGTACGGAAGGGGCAAAATTAGAGGCAGCATTTCTTTCCCCGTTTATTTCTATTCCACTTGCCTATTAACTGACATAGTCACAATCACGTGGGAATAAATGTCATATTGGTCTCACGACTCTCGCCGTTCGCCGCTTGCCCAAGTCATACAGTCTCGCCGACATCGGCTGTTTTCCTTTTAGAAAACAGAGTCGAGACTTTTAACACAAAGCGACACACTTCGCTTTCTATTTACAAACTCAATCGACATTTTTCGACTCTATTCAGGAGGAGAGTCTGTGTTCGAGTAATAATTTGTGTTGATTTGCGTCTTCTAAAAGAAAAGCAGCCATCGGCTAGACTTGCGAAAATGCGAGATCGGCGAGAGTCGCAAAACTGACATAATTTTAATCATGATATAAAGGTCCGAATTCATAGACGTTTTTTAAATCTCAGATCTCAGATCTAAAATCTCAAATCTGTTTTTGTTTTGCTTATTACGTTACTATACGATGCCGAAAATAGGAATACAGGGGGAATTATTATATATATAAGAGACAATATTATTGGGTGTACAACTTAGTTTGAACTGTTTTCAAAAAATGTTTCTAAGTGCTATAAATGGTTGACAGCTGATTTTTGCTGTATCGTGAAGTGTCACTATCTGTCAACCAAATATTGTTTACAACCCTTTGAATTTTGCACAACAAGTTTAATTTTTGTGTTGTTGAAAATGTCGAGTTTTGTTCCAAATAAACACCATTTGCGGGAAGTTTTGATTTTCTTTTTCATTTGGAAGAAAAGTGCAGTTGAAGCTCATCGAACGCTTGTGGAAGTGTATGGTGAATCTGCACCATCGGATAAATCTTGCAGAGAATGGTTTTGACGATTTAAAAGTGGCGATTTTAGTATTAAAGACAAAGAGCGTTTAGGTCAACCAAAAAAGTTTGAAAATGACGAATTAGAAACATTACTCGATCAAGATTTGTGTCAAACGCAAGAAGAGCTCGCAAAAACATTAGAAGTTACTCAACAAGCTATTTCGAAACGACTCAAAACCGCGGGTCTATCCAAAAGCAATGAAATTGGATCGATACGAATTGAAACCGAGAGATACCGGACGACGATTTTGCATGTCCAAAATGTTGCTTGAACTGTACAAAAAGAAGTCTTTTTAACATCTTTGAATCATTACCGGAGACAAAAAATGGATTCGCTACGACAACCCGAAACGCAAAAAATTGTATGTTAAGCTCGGCCAACCGGGAACATCAATGCCGAAGCCGAATATCTATGGTGCCAAGGTAATACTCTGTGGGATCAGAAGGGTGTGATCTATAAGCTGCTAAAACCTGGTCAAACGATTACGGGAGACTTCTGCAGGCAACAATTGATCCGTTTAAAGCGAGCTATAGCCGAAAAAACTTCCAGAATATGCGACCAGACACGAGTCAATAATCTTTCACCATGACAACACTTGGCCTCATGTTGCTGTTCCGGTTAAAAATTATTCGGAAAGTAGCGGATGGAAAGTTCTGGTTTGGGGTGCAAATAGGTAGTGCATGCGCAACATACGGTGCCGACTCCAACTAGCACCGCATAGCCTCTTCTACCCAATTCCTATCCTCACCTCCACGAAGTGTAGCAGAAGGCTCCGCGGGTGAACCCCGGAGAACCTGAGTAACTCTGCGGAGATTGGTTAGCCAACCCCAGTGGAAGGCAGGGTCAGGGCGGACGAGGAGGGGAGAAATGGTCATCCGAAAAGGGGGTTGGGCTGTGGGCTAACAACCCATTCCTGTAAAAATTTATTGTTAAAAGAGCTCAAGGAATGAAAGCCAAACGGAACCTAAGGCGACGACATGGCAATTGAAATACGGATATGAAAATAGGAACATGGAACGTATGCACCTTGTACAGGACCGGTGCACTGAGGGCTCTCACCGAAGTACTGGACGGTTATAGAATCGACATTACGGCACTGCAAGAAATACGGTGGACTGGGCAGGGAACTATTGATAAGCAGAGGCATACCGTGTACTGTAGCTGCCATCAGAAAGAACACTCTTTTGCGGTTGGCTTTCTAGTGAACTAACGGTGCAAACAACTTGTAGTTGGGTTCCGTGCAAAGAGCCACCGGATCTGCACGATTCGAATCAAAGGCAGTTTTTTTAAATTATAGTATTATAAAATCACATGCGCCCACGGAAGAGAAGCCGCAAAATGAGAAAGAAGAATTCTATGAGGATCTTGAAGCGGTGTACAGACACTGCCCAAAGAATGATATTAAGATAATAATGGGTGATATGAATGCTAAAGTTAGACAGGAGCCAATCTTCAGCCTGACAATAGGGAGAAACACCTTTCATAAAAAGAGCAACGACAATGGGCTCCGCCTCATAAATCTTGCCGCGTTACTTAACATGGCCAGTACGTGTTTCCAGAACAGAAACATACATAAAGCAGCGTTGGTCTCACCGGATGGCAGTACAAATCAAATTGATCACCTCTTGATTGAAACCAGGCATGGTTCGGACATATTGGACTGTCACCGCTACAGAGGAGCTAACGTAGACTTAGACCACTATCTAGTCATTGCCAAACTAAGGGCAAGAATCTCCTACAAGGAAGAAGAGAGGAGAGAGGCAATGCAAATATAGAGTTGGAGACTTGATGAGTCAGACGCTCAGCCCAAATAAAGCTGAGCGCCTGGCCGACAGCCTTAACACTTGACTTAGCCTTCCGCACTGAGGAGACGCTTGGAATGGATGACAGGTGGAACAGGGTGAAGAGAGAGATGCGGAGTGGATTGGAGGAAACTGTTGGCCTGGAGCGACATACTGGGAGAGAAAAGTGGTATGATGAGGAGAGTGCAGAAGCTACAAGGGCAAGAAACAAAGCATATAAAAGGATGCAGACTCGGAAGACTAGAGCAACGACGGAGGAGTACCAGGAGAAAAGACGAGCGGAGAAACGAATCCATAGAGCGAAGAAAAGAGCCTTTTTTGAGAGGCAGCTACAAAGCGTCGAAAACCTAAACAGAGCTACGTAAAGCAGAAAATTCTATAAAAAAGTCTAGGAACTAGGAAAGGATTTACGCCTAGAGTTTAGAAGTATAGATGGTGACCTCATAATAGGGATGGGATATCGAATTAGGTGTATCGATATTTTGTATTGATACATAATATATTAAGATTAAAATTGATTCTTAATTTCAAAATATAATACATTTTATACGTATTCAATTTATAAAATTTGATTTTTATATTTTTTATATTTATATTGATTTATTTACATTTATTAATTTATGTTTAATTTACACACACACACACACACACACACACACACAAATATATATATATATATATAATGTTACTTTTTATTTCTCATTTAATTTACACAAATTTAACTATTACGTGCAGATTTTTTTTAGTTTTACAATTAAAAATATTTATTTTTCAATGCTGATACATATTAGAATTGTATAACATTTGGGTAAGAAAGTTTCATCATCCTATTATTAAAAGTATATTTATTGATAATATAATATTATTCCAAATGCTAATAGTTTTTGTCAAGAGTACTTAAAAATAATAGCTGACTCAAGTGTTTTCCCGAGAGCCTATTGCGATCTTTGGATATAATTCTACCAGCCTTTGAAAATAGCCTCTTGGCTGGAATCGACGTTCCTATGACAGTCAAACTCTTGATGGCTAAATCTTTTAAGGGGCTCTCGGGCGCTCCGCGCCAATATTTTGTAATGTTATCCGTTATTTTGAAAGGACATTGATTAAGGTAATACCTTACTTCTTCGGTCGCTTTATTACGATCAAGATTTACGCCTTGTTTGACTCTATTTAAATCTATCAGTTTTTTGTGATAGGACCAAAAATTATCTTCATTCTTATCTGCGACTTCTATCGAAGAAGACATTTGATCTTCTAACCGATCTAAGGTTTGAGTATTCATGAATTTAGTGATTCTATTTTTGGCATCTGCGCACGCTATTTTATCCGTGAAAGGGATATCTTTGAATCTCGGATCCAATATTGTTGCAATTGCTAAAAGCAAAACTTTTTCTGTATCTTTAAATCGTTTCAATAATTGCTCTTGCAATACTTTTTTAAAGTATTTGCCTATTTGGTAGACGGAGCAAAACATTCTAATTTACTTTTAAGTGTATTTACTACGGGAATTATTTTACTAGCCGTTAAAAATGTTTCACCGCATATTATTTTCGTAGCCTCTTCAAACGGCTTTAATACTTTTATAAACTCTTTGGTTGTTTGCAACTCCAGTGCTGTGAGCATTGGTGGGACTGTAAGAGATCGCAGAAGAATAGAACTGACAGTTTCGCTAAGATCCACAAATCTTGCCAACATACGAGGTGTGATCAAAAAGTAAGGTGACTTTTCATTTTTATAAAAAAATATTCATTTATTCATCCAAAATTATGTTGTCCCCTTCAAAATAATCCCCCTCTGATACAATGCATTTGTGCCAGCGCTTTTTCCAGTTGTCAAAACATTTCTGAAATGCACTTTTGGGTATTGTCTTGAGCTCCTTCAGCGATGCAGCCTTAATCTCCTCAATCGTCGCAAATCTTCGTCCTTTTTTCCTCATAACCATATACCCATGTTTCGTCACCAGTTATAACCCTTTTGAGCAGATCAGGATCATCATTGATGTCGTTCAACATGTCTTGGGCAATGTTCATGCGACGCTGCTTCTGATCAAAATTAAGCAGTTTTGGAACGAATTTCGCTGACACACGTGTCATACCCGAAACATCCGTTAAAATTGATTGGCATGAGCTAAACGATATGTTAAGATCATCAGCTATTTCTCTAATCGTGATTCGACGATTTTTCAACACAATTTCTTTCACTTCCTGAACATTTTCGTCGGTTTTTGACGTGCTGGGGCGTCCAGAGCGAGGTTCATCGTTAACATTTTCTCAGCCTTCTTGGAATAACTTATACCAATTATAAACATTTTTTTTGCTCAAAGTTGACTCACCGTACGCCACTGTCAACATTTCAAGAGTTTTTGAACACTTAATACCATTTTTTACACAAAAATTAATACAAACTCTCTGCTCCATTATTTTCAACAGCAAAAAATCGCCGAGCACGCAAACACGAGTCTAACCTTTATGCCTCTCACATAAAAACAACACATGCTATATAATCAAAACTGTGAACATATGATCGTGACGAGTGTACCAACACAAAAAAAAAATTTTGAAATTAGAGTGTACAGAGCGCGCAAAATTCAAAAAGTCACCTTACTTTTTGATCACACCTCGTATTATATGTTGAATTTCAGCGTATTTCAACGCTTTGAATTAACTTTAAATCCGTGTTTAATTGTAATTCGTCTGCAGCAACAATCGATTTTTTTAAAATAAGAAACAATCGTTTTTACCTTTTTGCAAAAATTTTCTACAGTGGAATCGTCAATAACTTTTGAAGCCACTAAATTTAACGTATGTGCAAAGCACGACAAGTATTTATCGATACTAAATCCATCTATAATGGCTTTTTTAATATTTATAGCGTTATCTGAAACTATGACTGCAATGTTTTCAGAATGAATGTTCCATTTGCTTGTCAATTCTACTAACCAATTTTTTAAATATTTTGAAGTGTACCGTTCTGATAATTCGGATACACTTATTGTGACGGATTTGTGGTCATCTTCCATTAAGAAATGAATCGTTAGACCCAAATAACTTATTGTATTGAGCGGTTCCGTCCATATATCTGTCGTTAGCGACGCGTATTTTGTCGCTAATAATTGATTTTTTATGAGCTCGGAAAATACTTCATATTTTACTTCCAAGCATCTGGTAATAGTTTTTCTGCATGGAATCTTATAGAGCGACGCTAATGTTTTTATTAGAGTGCAGAAGCTTTTCTTCTCAACAGTTGAAAAAGGCATATTGTTTTTTGCTAGCATGAAGATGATTTTATTTGTAATATCAGCAGCTCTGGCTCCTCCATCGACTAAAAATACAATGTTGAGAATACATAAATATATAATTATATTATGCTTCTAGTTAACGGAAATAAAATAAACTTTAAAATATATCAAAATTTGTTTGAAGTGTCTGCCAGCACAGTTACAAAAATGAGCTTTTTAAAATAGTCACATATTTACATTTTATATCCAAAATTTACATAAAATTACATAGAAAGAAATCCACTAAGCGAAAAGGTTAAAAGTTTTTACTACTCTGGTATTTGTTTTGATAAAATTTTTATTATATTAATTTTTAGTTTAATTACATTTTTTATTAGAACTGCTCTTAATTTTTTTTCTGTATTATTTAATTAAAAAATTATTTTTAATTATCTTTAATTCTATGATATATAACCAGTTTATCACGAAATGTCTCAATTAGAATATTTTAAAAATATATTTATACTTAAAGCAACTTATTCATATGATATTTGAAGAAGCTCTCCATTTAAAATATTACGCACCATTAAATGATTTCTGTCTTTCAAAGTGTCCAGTCTGGTTTGGTTTTTTAATGTTGATTCATTATTGGTCGATGATCCAGAATTTATTGATCTTGTTAATCCTGATTATATTAAAAGAGCCAGAGATGAAACAAATTCTTCCAAATCTGTGTCAATATTCTCGAACGATGTCTACCATAGGATATAGGGATTATGAATAACAGTATAACTTTACAGAATCATATATGTTCACACTAAGAAAATTAATTTGAAGATTTCTTGATAACAATGTATATAAAATAAAAAAATTAATTTAAACAATAACTTTTGTTATTTTCCTACTTTATATTATATTCAATTCGATGTACACTTACGAATGAGTGACTTATCACAGGATAAAATTGAAGAATAATCATAAAAAATATTTAAATAATTAGGTAGCTTAAAATTCCTTGTCAATGCAAAATTGTAATTACCATTCGCTTCCTCTTCACAGATGTATTACTATTTTGCATTACACCTAGGTGGACTTGACTAATATGGAAGTGTAGATTAGTTGTATTTCTAGCTGTCTTGACATCGAGCTGACAAATCTTACATTTTCCTCCTGTCGCCGTTTTTATGAAGTATGTCCAAATTGCGCTTTCCGGTGGCACTAACAGAAAATAAAATATTACTTAAAAATAAAACAACGATATAACATCTTCTCATGGATCATAATCACGTATAGGTTTCTGATTTATGAAAAGATTAAAATCACTACAATAAAGCAAGGATACAATAATGGACAGAAATCTTAAGAAACGAAACAGTGGCGTAGTAAAAAATTACAGCGCCTGGAGCGGTCCTTTTTTCTTGCTGCCCTGTCTTCTTTACTACATTATTAATAGCAACTAATTAATTTTTTTATATTAATCTCTACTAATTATTTCTTATATTAATTTTTTACATAATATTTGTATTAATTTTTAACATTTTTATTTTGTGTAAAATTAACAAAAATTTAGGGCTTTCCTCCTTTGCCCCCCCCCCCTACTATGCCGCTGAAACAAAACAACATTTAAAAATACATTAAATGGTATATGGTAAGGTAAAAGTTATTGCACTTTTACTTTTTCTATTTAGGTTTAGGAGATCGACCAGTTGGAGATTAGGAAACAATAAGGATGACGCAGTAAACTTGTGACATAGGAATTTCTTTTTGTTAGCAAGCAATATTCTGTAAATCAAACACAAACAACCAAACCAATCTATCATGTAAAAATAGCGCAAATGCAAATATTTCATTCACTAATTCATTCAATTATTATAAACTTACCGTCATCAATTGACAGAGTTGCGTTGTTATAGTCCTAGCACTGGCACGTGGTACACACCGTTGACCGTACACACTAGCAATAAAACAAATGAGATTCGCGATAAATGGTAAATGGCAAACAAATGATAACTTTTCCAAACGTTGCGGTGCCGCTGCGCCGCGGTATCTTATTAGCCGTTCAAGCAGAGTTCTTATTGGCTATCATTTTCCATAGTCGCGTTCAGAGGGTCGATCATGAAACTTTTTCCCTAAAGCGGAAACGTGAAAAGTGAAAAATTTCTCCATTAACTTCAATGGTAAAGATTTTCACTTTTCACGTTTCCGCCCTAGGGGAAATGTTACATGATAGACCCCCAGCAGACTCAACAGTTATAGATTTTTCACTGAATCTCAACGTTGATTTGTTGGTTCTAAAAAGTAAGAGCCAATCACGTTCGATTGCTACTAAGCGGTTTGTTTTGCTGAACACGGCCTATGATGCGCGTTTGGTTTCGGATTTGGCATTGAATGTTTCGATATCGAAACATCTCATATCGATACTATTAAATATCAATAGCCAAAGTATCGATACAAAATATCGATATATCGGATCTTAAAATATCGATATTTGAAATATTGATACTGTATCACTTATGTCTTGCTCATATTATTACAAGTTTTAGATTTATTTATTATTGTTATAATGTTAATTTTGTAAATTTAATGCGCACAAAATTAAGCTACAAAAAATTTTAATTAATAAAATAAAAATGTATATATAACTCACGTGAATCAAATTATTTGCAAATATTAAAGCTTTTCAATAAGCCACCGCTGTTATTAATGCATGCAGTGCACAAAACAATAATATCTATTATTTATTACTACAAATATTTAAAAGTTTCGATCCTCTTATTGGATTTTCTTAAGTGAACCGCGTAAATTAGAGTTCATATCCACAAAACAGAATTTAAGCCTTCTCCCACCTCAAGCAGTCTCAAGAAATTCAAGTGTATGGAAATTGATTATCGTTCATAACAGTCTAAAGATGAAGCGTCAAATTATTAAAATCAGTAAAGTCAATTTAATTTAAAACATGAAAATTTACAAGAAACGAAAGATAGACTAATTGAGCAATGAGCCCATGTCGATATAAAGACATAATAGCAATAATGGGAGAGATAACCCATCGAATTAAACTCTTCTCACCTCGTTTTGCTGTCTCACAACCAATAAAAAATTTTTAATTGACTTTTGCGTGATTATTTATTTAAATCGTGTTATAAATAGCAATGTACGATTTTGCAATCGTTTGTATCGTGTCCGAATTCAAATATATTTAAGTGTAATGTCATGAACTTAATAATAAATTATTAATATAAAAATACGTAAGAAAATACGCCTTACCGACAGTATTTGTTCAACTGAATTGTAAATTAAAAAATGACAGTTTTATTTTGAATATTCAATATTCTAATATTCAGTAACCGGAATTTGTCATTTGCTTTTATCATTAACATTTTTAAAAATTAACTCCATATTTTTGTATGCAACATTTACTAGATAACACTTACGATAAATATGATGTGTAGTTATTTGATCGGAGCAACTCTATCAGTTGTATGCACGATTGTTTCAACGCAGCTACTGTGCAATGGCACCTAAGCAATACCGTCAGTTATACTGCATGCGATCTTGGAGTTGTTTTCATAAATACAACTATTTTCTTTATTCTACTTATCTCTGGGCAAGTTACTGGTTATCCTCTATACACGTATGATAATACGATCACAATCATAAAGAAGATACGTCGATTCCGTGAACATTCCCACCAGAGTTCAGTGTTGCTTTTGTAAACTTGATATATTGATAAAATAATTATGTACGGCGAATGATAACGAATGGAATTTAAATAATAATAATTAGTTTCTATTTTTGTTAATGTTCATTTCCATATAATTATTAATTTTCATACAATATATAAATTAAAATTTAACTGTTAGTTGTAAATATAGTTTTATTGCAAAATGGACGGATACATAGTATGTATATGTAATAAATAAAAATATTCCAAAATTCTGTTATAATAGCTCACATACAAGTTTATCATTATGTGTAACATCGCTTATGAGCAGATAGAGTCAACTACACTGACAATGAGTCAAAAAAATCCTATCATTTTGCGATTTTCGCAATAGTTAACGAGTTATTAATTTATAAAAATAACCGAATTCACCTGGTCTACTGCTAGATGCAAGCGCGCGACGAGATGCGATCATTCGGCAATCATCGTTGCTAAACATGCGGAGAGATGATTGGAGGTGCGCTTTATACAAAATTATAACACATTGTTTCTGCATACCTAATGCCTTATAAATAACAATTTTATAAATTAATAACTCGTTATTGCAAAAAAAATAAAATAATGTAAGACTTTTTCGACTCAATTTAAATCATTCTATCTGCTCATAAGCGGTTGCATATAACGTCGGACATCTTGCGTGTTTATGTATGTGTGTGTGTGTGTGTGTGTGTGTGAGCGCGCGCGCACGCGCACACACACACACGCACACGCACACACGCACACGCACACGCACACACACTAAATGTCCCACATCATAACGTTTAACAGTAGACTACTGAGATCATTTTGTATCATATTTGAAAACACATATTTCGGAAAGTCTAATTTGTCAACACATTTCTTATTTAAAACCTATTATAACCTCATTTTGATATGAGGATTTTTGTCTCAAAATGATTTTAAGAATTTACTCTTAAATGTTGTTACGGCCTATACATAAATGCATACACACAATGCACGCACGCACGCGTGCGCGCAACACAGACACCCACACAGACCATATTTTGTAGAAATAGAACAAACATTGTTCCAAGTGGACGGATGTATGTCGTATAATATAATTTTGTACGCATATATATAAACAATAAATTAAATCTGGACTAATAAAAATGTCAAACGTATATGCCTCGGTATTTGAATTGGTAAGATACCTGCACAGAATATAAGATCCTGCTTTGAATCCTAGCTGTTATTTTATCGCAATTAAATTATTTACAGTTTTTTCAGGGAATCACAATTTTGTAAATGCTTCTAAAGCATTAATATTGCGTATTTCGGTTTCATGACAATGTTTTCGGCGAATATGCAGCGCGCAGTTTGATTAGGCTAGAGATTATATAAATTAAAAGTTATTATTTAGCACTAAGAACCGCTATAACTGATAAAAAGGCCTGTTAATCTTATGTTTGTATGTAAATATGTTATATATATATATAAATATATATAAATTATATATATATAAATTATATATATAAATTTGTGTGAAAATGTATATGTACGGTACGCGCGTGCACGTGGCTGTTTGTAACATATTCATGTTTATGTACGTTACGTAATTATATACACGTACACACATATTCACATAAATTTAAACTTGCAATAAATTTTTGAAATAATTAATGATGATAAGAATATACAGGGTATTCGGAAAGTATCGGAACCCCTTAATATTTCGAAAACTAAGCATTTTTGAAAGAAATGTTTCAGATAAAAGTTGTAAGATTTAAAAATATCTATTTATCGATTCTATCAAATTGATCTTATGTGGCGTCGCCAAGGTTAGGTCAAATCAAAATTTTAAAATAAAACATCCTATTTTTTACAATAAATGATGAAAGGCTCTGAAGACGTAAATCAAAATATAAGAAAAAAATACCATGGGGGCCAATACTGGATGTTCGTGTATAATTAATATATAATTTGATAACCAATTCTTAACAATTACAATAAACGTTTTGATCCAAAATTTGGATCATTTCCAATAAAATGTTACCGAAATATTATTAGCCTGTGGTAATTAACATGTGTAGCGCAGATACAAGTGCTTAGTTTTTTATATCCTATTTTTTTATTCCAAAATCTAATGGTTGGTATCAAGAGCTTTTCAAAACACTATAATAAAATTATTTTTCATTAAATATTTTCTAAGTTATAAGATTTGAAAGTTACAGTATACAGTCCCAGCATAGTATTAAGGAATCCCAGCACTTTCCAAATACTCTGTATATAATGGCCAGAATAATTTTGAATAAACATATATATTGTGTCCCCATATAAGTACCCATTGTCTGTTATCATAAAATTACTATTGCAAATATATAAATACTTTGTCTCGGAATTGTACAAAATCTTTGAATTTATACTGACCAGAGATCAATTTAAACAATACATTCTCATATTAGAAAAATGTAAAACTATCATATATATATATATATATATATATATATATATATATATATATATATATATATATATATATATAAAACACCTTACGTTTTCTAATCATATAATAAAAATTTGAGATTTACATAATGAAAGGTTAATTTAAATATAAGATATTCATACATTTTTGCAAAACTTATCTTGCATATATATCTATAAAATTATCTTGTATTAGTTACTACATTTAAAAAAAGAGAATCTTTACATGTTCTGTCTGCAGTGATGAGATTCAATCAATTGATTTGTCAGTCCACTAAAATGTCAGTTAATGCAGAATGTCAGTCATTGATATCTCAATGTGCCCAAGAAGGAGATCAAGAATGTTATGGCAAATATACCATTATGTGTTTTTCTTTTGTTTCCACTAGACTAAAATAAATTATAAGGTATTTATAAAGTACTTATTTATGTATCTTTTTAAATCATTGGTTGAATGACTTATACTTACAATAACATAGTAATTACATCTATCACCTTGACAGCAAGAGGAACACTTCCAGTCCTGATACCAGATATGAGTGCAGTCGGGCATATTATTACGCTGCAGCCTTTCGCATTCTCTTTTAGTAGCACATCTTTTAGAGACATAAAATTGTTTCTTTGCACCCTGAGACCAATATGGTGTACCTATAATAATCATGCTTGTTCTATGTTATTCCCATGGTGAATATAGCTGTCATGTAACAGAAATATAAAACTATTATGTTTATGTAGCAATGTTACATAGCAATAATTCAGTTAAATTGTGATAACATTATTATATGTTTAAATATCAATATCGTGCAGAAGCGTCAGCTTATCATTAGACATACCTAATCAAATAAAGGTAACTTTTCAAGTAGGTTATCTTTTTTCAATTAAAATATCACATTTTCACAAAGAAAAACAAAATGCTCAGATTTTCTCCCATTATTACTCACGAGATATTGATATCAATTTGATCGGATTTAATTAAATATGTCCTTATCATCTTTAATAAAGAGTAATTAAATGATAGTTGTTGACTCAAATTGAAAAATTGATAAAGAACGTGCAACGCTCCACGAGGCGACGCTCCATATAACCTCAAAGAACCAACGTGAGAGAACATAAAGTGTAACATGTACGTGCATTCACTTACTGCCCCATTTAATCTCTGTCAGGCATACATCCTGCCCCTGTTCACAGGTTTTGATGGTGTTCAAGCATTTATCTCGATTGCCCTCCTGATCTGTGCAAACATAACACTCCAGGGCGTGGCCTACGAGAAAAATATCATTGGAATAAACGAAAGGAAGGGCAATTTCGAGATCTCGATTACTTACCGATTGACACGCAAGAGATAACAATTAGCACAAAATGCCACTTCGTAAAATTTGACATTTCGGGAGAGATAGATACAATTTATCGTGGGACAACGATTGAGATGCGTTACTTTGACTGCCCAGCTGACAACTCAGTGCACCAGTGACGGACAGCGTTGCCAACCTGTGAACGCTAAGTTACCGTACCCAAGCTTTAAAATTACCGTATTTACCTCCAAATTATCGTACATTTTTTATTGTAACTGTTTCACAAAACCGATGACCTTTTTTTTAGTCTGAAGGGCCCAAACACATAGAAAATGCATAGCGTAGCATAAGCATAACATAAGACTGCTATGCTGGATTATCTTATGTAAATCACCATGGCGACTTTATGCTGGATGCTCATTGGTTTAGCGATCTTTTGCTATGCATATGCAGCCTAAGCAATTTCATATGCGATGGGCTTTAGAAAGAGGAATATAAGTAAAAATCAAACGCAACTTATTAAAACAGGATTTTATTATATTATATTATATTATATATCTATTCAATTAAAATTTGGGCAACCATTATATAAGTATAAATTTTAATTGAAACATAATAAAATAAATCATTTTTAACTAAAAACAAAAAGAAGAGAAAAAATAGATACTTTCGTACTTGACTTATTTGATCTAACAAAAAAAAAACAAAAAATAAATAGATAAATTAAATATGTAAACAAAAATAAACATTAAAAATGTTAATAAAAATATCAATTTCTTGAGTATTTATACTCATTAGTTATACTAAAAAGCATCATATAGGAACTTGTTATCTTAACAATCTTTTTCAAACACAATGTCTTCATACAAATCTTTATTATATAATTGATTTATAGTTGATCTCGATATACTTGGTTTTAATAATGCTTTGCCAGATGTCAAGATACATAGTACTTTTTCTCATACAATTTAACATTTCTTTAGTGGCATCAAATTTACCGCAACCATCCGCTTTACTCACACACTGTGAAGCCAGAAGTAAAGATTTGGTTGTTGACAGTAACAATGTATTTCTACTTTTGGTTTTAATGGAATTCATTCTCGAAAAAACGCGTTCACAAGCCGCGCTTGAATGAGGCAATAGCAGAGCGTTAAGAGCAAAATCACAAAGCTCGTTAAATTCATTGCAGTCACAGTGGTCTTTACATTGTTTTATAGACAACCAAAACATGTCGGGTGACAATTCTTTAAAATTATCCGGGAATTTTGTGAGAAACATTTATCGCCATTGATCATCAATAATTTGAAATTGTTCATCTTTTACTATTCTGGGAAGTAAGCACAATAACGGTTGCAGAGTTGGTGATCTTAAAACGTTTGATGATAAAGCCTCCTTTAGCCACATCAATTTCGGTAAAATTGGATTAGAAAAATCATATCTCTTCAAAATTTCTTTACAGCCAGTGATCATAAAATTGCGACAGTTTATTTTAAAAGCGTTAATTTTTTTGATACTACAGGTTTTTAATTAATCTCTGTTTAAGACTTGCAGAATTTTTACACCTAAGTAAATGTTTTCAATTTTTATAAATTCACTTATATTTTCCGGATTCATTTCCTGAATATCCTTTTTCTTAACGTACTCAGGTTTCATGTAGCAACATAATAAATCTTTAAAAGTGGCACATATTTTTTCATGAATCGTTGTAATCAAAACTTCTTGAAAATATTGATTTAGATGCACAAATTTGGGGAGAACCCACTCTAAAAAATAGAAAGTCATTTTCACAAAAATATCACTCAAAGCAACATGTATGTTTTCTACAGATATAATTCGTTCTTTAAAAAGTCTGGACCTAAAAAAGAGTTGAAGCGGTTTCCACTGTTCTAATATTCTTTCTACTAGCTAAAACTGACAACCATCGAAACAATGAAAGAGACAACAATGAAAGAGATTTTATTAGTACCAAATACTAGAAATTCTATGGCTAACATATGGAAGCAATACGCCCGGTTAAGTTAAAATTTTTTCTTTTTTTGTGTGTGTTAGGATCGTGGCAATTGTTTGCCACATGTCCCCCCTGCCAGTAATGCATCAGCAGTACGATAAATACTCTAAACTTACTTACAATAAATACAAGAAAAAAATAAATGAATAAAAGAAGCAGATGTACCATGTAAAATATGACTATGTAAAATAAGCAAATTGCGTACGTGCATGTTAATGAATACTTATAATAATACGCGTTTCGAATCTTTTTACATCTATAAATATTTGACATTTTGTCATATAAAACAGATGTAGGTATGTTTGGATAAGTTTTATTGGTATTTGAGGCCCGCCTGAAATCGGTCCAGGAAGGGCCAGCGAACCGGCTCTCGTCACCATTTCTCCTTGCTCCCTGGGAGTTGGCGCATTCTTGCTTTGCTCTCGACGAATGCCTCGCGTATTGTCTTGGCTGCGTCCTTGTGTTTCTTCTGGTTGTGTTTCGCCAGCATCTGTTAACGAATCTAAAAGCAGATATGCTGGTTTAACGGTCTATTGAAACCGTTATACTTTTTCCGTGCACGCGTATGATGAAATTCTTGTCATCACGTCTCATGACCACGAATTGGCCGTCGTATGGTGGTTGTAGCATTATTTTTGGTCCGTCGTGTCGGACGAACACTTGGTCGGCTGTCTCCAGGTCCTTGAATACGAATGGACATCGTTCCCCACGGGTTCCATCGATCGGGCGCAGATCGTCAAAACGGTGGTGCAATTCCTTTATAAAATTAGCGCCTGAATTCTCCATTGGCCGTTGCGTCAGAAATTGCCCCGGAAGACGAAGCGTCTGTCCGTAAACAAGTTTCGCAGCTGTCGCTTGCAGATCCTCTTTCCAGGCCGCTTGTACACCTAGCAGAACGGTCGGCACAACTTGGGTCCAGCGGCTGCTCGCATGACACTTCACCGCCGCTTTAAGCTGACGATGAAATCTTTCTACAATACCATTTAATTGCAGATGGTATGCTGTTGTTCTTAGGTGTGCTGTTCCCGTTAGCTCGCTTAACTGCCGAAAGAAATGGGACTCAAATTGACGTCCCTGATCAGTGGTAACTCGAAAAGATGTTTCGAATCGGCAAATCCATCCTTTGTAAAATGCTCTAGCAATCGTCTCCGCTTCTTGGTCTTCCAGCGGAAATGCCTCTGGCCATTGTGTGAAACGGTCGATGCACGTGAGGCAGTATCTCTTCTTTTCGGAACTCGACAACAAAAGTATGTCTATGTGGATATGTTCAAATCTCCTGGATGGTGCAGAAAACTTTCTGACGGGCGCTACTACATGTCGCGTAATCTTGGATCGCTACGCGACCTTGGCACGGTACGCATGCACGAGCTCAATTTTGGTAGTTGATATTCATTGGCTAAACATATCTCTGAGATATGAGCTTAGCCGTCGCTTTAATTCCTGGGTGGGCCAGATTGTGGATGCTCTCGAATGCCGTTCGGCGAAAGGCTTTCGTCAAAAATGGTCTTGGCGTTGCAGTTGCTGTATTGCACCACTCCAACTCCAGGGCCCTCAACCTCTTTCAACTGTAAACTCGATTCTTGGCTCAAAAAATTTTTTAGTTCCTTGTCAGATTTTTGTAACGCCGCTAACGCTGCATAATCCAGAGCGACTGCACTTCGTCGATTCTAGAAAATGTATCTGCAACAATGTTATCTGATCCGGATATGTATTGAATGTCCGTTGTAAATTGATGTAAAGTCTAATTGTCTAAATTGACGTGGTGAGCACTTGTCAGGTTTTTGTCGAAACGCGGTTAACGGTTTATGGTCTGTATATACACTGTAAAAGCTCACGGCTCTAACATATGCAGGAAATGTTTAATCGCGAGGTACACTGCCAACAATTCTCTGTCGAACGCACCATATTTCGATTCGGTTGGGCTCAATTTCTTCGAAAAGACCGCTAACGGCTCCTGACCGTCGCCACCTCGTTGTGCCACAGCGCGGCTCCGACGCTGTGATTAGATGCATCTATAAACAAAGCCAACTCCGCGCTTATCTTTGGATGTGTCAACAAAGCGGCCTGTGCTAAGCTTTCTTTTGTTAATTCGAATGCTCGTTGTGCCTCAATGGTACCGGTTCCTTTCTCTTTGCGTTATCTTGAAAAAGGTCATTGAGCGGTGCTTGTGTTTCGGCAGCTCTCGGCAGAAACCTTCTATAAAAGTTTGTAGAATAGAACATGCCTAGATATCGCCGAAGATCTTTGGCTTTCCTTGGCATTTCGTATTGTCAAATAGCTTGCACTCACTCGGGCAATGGCCGAGTTCCTTCTCTTGTACCTCACTAGGTACCCGAGGAACTGTACTTCTGGCTGTCCAAATACGCATTTAACCGGGTTAATTACGATTCCATACTTCTGCCGTCGCTCAAACAGTATCTTTAGATGCTCTTTGTACTCTTCTTCCGTTGATGACGCGACCAGTATATCGTCGATATATGCAAAACTAAATTCCAGACCCTGAAGAACTTCGTCGATGGAACGCTGAAAGGTTTGCCCGGCATTGCGTAGCCCAAACAATATGTACGGAAATTCCTACATACCAAACGATGTTGTTATCGCAGTCTTTAGTATATCCTCTTCTGCTACCGGGATCTGATGATATACTCGAACGAGATCTAATGTTGTAAAGATCTTTCCCTGTAGGTCCTGTGTGTAATCCTGGATATGACGCACCGGATAGCAATCAGGGATCATTCGTGCGTTGAGCGTCTTGTAATCTTCGCAAGATCTTCATTCTTTTCCTTTCTGAGGCACCATATGCAAGGGCGAGGATCAACAGCTTTTAGATGGTCGTACAATTCTGAGTTCCATCATCTTCTGGAATTCTCTCTTCGCGGCTACCAACCGCTCCGGCGCGAGTCTTCGTGGCCGATCAACCACAGGCAGACCTGGCGTCGTTTTGATAAAATACCGCGTATCATGCTTGGTCTCTCTCGACCGTCTTTTTGGTCTTGTCATGTCAGGGTATTGCATCAGCAACTCGTGATACTGAATTGCTCCGGTTATCGTTTTAATGCTCGGAGTCTTGCATTGTGAACATCGTCCTTTCACTGTCCGACTCATCATTGCCTCTAATGGCAAGGATCAACTTGCAGCTAGCACAGATGTCGCGTCGTTCTGTCCTGCGCTGCGCAAAACCGAAGAAGACGCCGTTTCCGCGACCTACAACAACGGAGTACGTGTGCCTCTATAATCGTATCCGCGATATTTGCCATCTGATCCAGTGAATCTTTTGTTTGCGTCACTAGATGCGGCTGAATATGAGCATGTAGACGACTCAGCCAAATCGTTTGCAATACTTTATCGCCGACAACGTTGCCGGCGAGACTACGAAGATGACGCAAAAATTGTGATGGCTTGCGGTCACCGATCTCCTCATGCTCGAGTAAGCGACGCGTCTTATGCTTTTGCGACGAGCTGAGGCATTTGATCAGTTCCAATTTTAATATTTCATACGCACGTTTCTCCGGCGGATTCAATATGATGTCTCGAACCTCAGTATAACGCGAACCGACACGTATCCGAACTTTGTCGGGTCGACTGTTATTCCTGTGGCTTGAAAACTACGGTCTATGATGCTAAACCATAATTCAGGATCCGTGGGCGAAAACTCCGGCATTCGCATGCCCACGCGGCTCACCTCGGGTCCAGGGGTGTATTCTGTACTTGGCTTCCGATAACTGTCGGTTCGGTACGGTAACGACAGTTGTCGCTTGCGCGACCGACGGAGACAGATCAAGGCTATTCTGTAAGTTGCTCCTACCAACACTTATCGTTGCAAGCGATAGTCATCGGTATGGTTTTATCAATAAGGTACAGACAAATTAAAAGTTAAAAAAAAATTTATTTCAGCCAATAATATTATAGCTCTAAAAGAAACGCGTTTTAAATATGGTAATCTATTAATTTATGATTCATGACTATGTGCATGCTGTCACTAGCTGTCACATGCTGTCACATATTGCTTATTAGTGCGCAATAAGTATAATAGTTGTGCAATAATTAATTATAGTGCAATAATATATTAAAACGTGGACTCACAAGAAACGTAAGTATAATACGTAAGTAAAAAATATAACAAAAGACAGAAAAATATATAGCATAATAATTATAACTTTTTTAATCATCACTAATGTAAATTAAATATTTAAATATAATTAAATGCTAATTTAACCCTTAAACACGTAAGTGGGTCTGAGAGACCTCATATGAAGTTTTGAACGCTTGCTATGTGAAGACGGAATAAGATGGGAGGTTCGGACCAAGACGAAAAAAAGGTTGAAATCTCCTCTTTCGATTAATATGGTTGATCAACTTTTTTGGTCAACTAGAATTCGAACGACGCGGCAGCAAAGTTTTGTTAGGGTCAACCCATATAGTGTGTAAATGAAACTTTTTTGTGAGTATTTTACATAAAAAAGCTGGACAAAATACGTTCGAACAGGTCAGTTTGCGGATGTTACTCGCATATACTCTGTCTAAAGTTGGAATATTATGTGTAATGCTGTTGAAAAGGAAGTTTTTCCGAAATATATCATGAAACACATCAATTTTCAATTTTAGACACGATTTAATCAAAAATACCTTATATTCGCCTTGTTACATAAGTACATTTTTTAATAGAAATGACAATGATATAATTTTTTTTTTGAAAGTATGAATCTTTAGTTTTAAAACGCCGTATTGTAAAGTTCTTCAAAATTTTTTGTTGCAAAGATATGATTTTTTAAAAATATATTAATAATTTTTCGTTTGGAAGAGAGAGCCTCTCAAATAATAAATATTATAATTGTTAATCTTAAGATGGAAATTAGAGACCCAATCGATGAAATAATATTTCACCTAAGGAATGTGTCAGGATAATCTGAATATCGTCGAGGCATACCTCTGAGCCCAAGGAAATGTTGGGGGAAGAATGTTAAATTTACTCCGATGAATATAGATAAAAATTGAATATTTAAGTAGAAATTATTTAGAGAGTAACCTGAGATTAGTGGAAATCAATGAATAAATCTAGCGATAATAGCAAATATTCTCCATGTTACATAATTATACTTTTTAAAAAGAATGACTTTACCAAATTTTATTTTAAAAGTGTAACTCTTTAGCTTTAAAACTCCGTATTTGAAAGTCCTTAAATGTGTTTTGTTGCAAAGATATGATTTTTTGAAGGAAAAGTAGATTTTTGATCATTTTCTCATTTTTGCTTAATGGTTTTGCTTTTATAACTTTACAATAAATTATTTTTTGGCAATGTGTAGTCACACTCCGATTGTGTAGTCACACTTCTGAGATTTTGAACTTTTGTTAAAAAAAAATTGTAGAAAAATATTGCTTGTAATCAAAGTTATAACTTCTCAAAGTTGAAAAAGTCTTCCAGACCCAAAAATGTGTTTCCGTATTTTACAGGATCGGTGTGTTTAAGGGTTAAAATAAATATTATAATAGCATATTGTAGTCTCTGCCTTTATGGAAATATATTATTGCATTCGCGAAAAAGCTATTGGAATCTATAAAACCATTAGAAAACTAATCGCATTCAATAATTTCCACTATTAAAAATAATTGGAAAATTATTCACAATCAATAGTTTTCAATAATTTTTTCACGAGCGCAATAGTATTTTTTCATAAGGGTGAGAACATATTTAATATTGTACAAAGACAGTATATAAATGCATCAACTCTTGAGAAAAATTTCAAGAAATTGATCTCAAGAAATTGATAGCAAAAGCAAAGAGAAATCTATTCTCGTATACTATATGATACAGTATAATAGATTTTACTTTGCTTTTGCAGGACCTACCAAATGTGGTTATGGCAAACCACAAAAAAGTTGTAGCAAGTACATTGAAAATTCTGTTTCAACATATCATGCAACATATAATGGTAATAATTTTAAATTTAAAAAACAATTTCTTTTTATATATTATAACAGTTTTATGTGTTATAATATATAAAATATGTTTTATATGTTATCTACGATGTTTACTTTTTATAAAATTAAATATAAAAATATCTGTTAGTTCAAAAAAGAATCGTTCTACGCGAATCACAGCAGTTTAGTATAAAGAGCTTATGAAGTACATGGAGTTGCACACAGAGTTTGTCAAAAACAAGTTTCTAACAAAAGAGAGCAAAGTGCATCAAACGCAACAATGGCAACAATTAGCGACTATGTTAAATAGCTTGTCCAATGGTGCTGATAAAACAGTGAAGCAATGGCAAACTGTAAGTATTTTATTATAATATATTTTATAAATCTATTGTATATACAGTATTTAATAAGTGATCAATTTTATCGACAGATTTTATGAACAATTTTATAATCACTTTTTCACATTAATTAGAGTGAAGATTATCGTGCTGTGCGACTTTTTAATTTTCAAAATATTAATGTGTATATATGTGTATATTTTGAATAAGAAAAGGTTTAGCCTTAATTTCCAAAAAAATCTGTTTTCGAATATCTTATATGCTTGGATGCATACAACTGTAATTTTATTCAGATTTTCAGCAATTACAGTTAAATATTTTCTTGGCTAAAACGTATACACTTATACACATCAATATTCTTATATATTTATGTACATGTATATATTTTTATTGCAATTTAAACATATATATACTTAACCATCAGGTTTGGCGTGACTTAAAGAGTAACTCATCAAAAAAAGCTTCGAAATTAAGGAACGAGAGAAATAGGATTGGAAATTTTCCTGTCACTACAGAAGGCCTTGATGAGTTACAGAAGCGCATAATTGGATGCATAGGCCTAGAATACGTAGAGAGTAGCCATGAATGTGATAATAGTATGCCAGAGGAAGAGGTACGTGTTCATATTTTTGGTTTGCATTGTGTTCAGTTAATTTGGCTACTATATGGATTATTTTATTTCACTGCATTATGTTGTTTTTTTCTTTTATCAAGGAATATCAAGTTAGAAAACAGAAATGATAACGTTCTAGAAATTCCTCCAACAACGACGTCCATCTCAGAAATAATAAATCAGGACACGAATAGTAGTAATGATGAGAATATGCATATACATACATTTACAGGTGTGTGTATGTGTGTGTGTGTGTGTGTGTGTGTGTGTGTGTGTGTGCGCGCGCGCGCGCGCGTGTGTGTGCGTGTGTGTATACACCATTTATATATATATATATATATATATATATATATATATATATATATATATATAAATGGTGTATACACACATACACACACCTGTGAGTGTATGTATATGCATATTCTTATCATTACTACTATATATATATATATATATGGGAAATCGGGGCAAATCGTTAGACGGGGTAATTCGATAATTGGAAATATCTTTTTATGGGTACATATTAAAAATTTACTTGAAATACTGTAAACACGTCCTAATGTAACAATGTTGCTAACAAAGATTTGTTGATAACGGCGTCATATTGAAGTCGTAGTAATGAAAAATGTGTTTTGCGACAGTCGAAGTAATTTCTGATAGTCAGCATTTCTTCGAAATTTAAATAAGATAATAAGGTTTTTTTGAAAACTTTGAATGTATCGTGTCCAGTTGAACATATTTGAAACATTTCGTGTTTACTTTTTGCTGTGTGATGTCTATTTTTGTCGATCATACGCAATAACGCGCGCAGTTGATGTTGGGGCTATTCGTAATATCGAGCACCGGGGCGATTCGTTAATACTGATTGCAGCACCTAACCTAAGTTGGGTAATCCTAATCTTTCGGTTGTGTTACAAATGTCTGCGCTACGGAGAGTTAAACATTGAGGTAAAGTTCTTCATTGATTTAGTTCAAACATGATAATATTGTGTCTTTTAATACATAGAACATGAATATGAATATAAAATCGTCGCTCTTAAGCAGGTAAAAAGTTATAAAGCGTTAAAGATTGACACTTGTAAGGTTAGGAAATCTGTCACACCGATGGCATAAAAGAACATGCGAACGTGAATGTTTGCATTTGTTTTTTGTATACCTACATCCTTTTTTAAATAAAAGAAAGTTTAACAGCTTTTTTACAGACTTTCAACTTAAAATACAAATTTTGGAATATTCCCGGACTAGTTACGAATTATCCCGGGCTTGGGGCTATTCTTAATTCTTGACATTGGTCGACATTTTTATATGTACTTTAAAGCAAATACATTTGCATGTTCTATTTATATCGGCATTGTGAAGGGGAAGGTTCAACCTTTCAAACCGGCTCATGGTTTTTTTTTTATTTAATATAGGACTCAGGAGACACAAAAGTAAAAAAGGTCTAACGATTTGCCCCGGTTTCCCCTATATCTAAGTATATGTACACTCTGCCACCCCTTGAAAAAAGTTATATAGGCGCCCATGATTGAAATGTATCTTACACTTTGCAAAATAAGTAATGGAAATGCATTCTACATTTTTGCAGTAAAACAGAACAAATGCATTCAGCGATTTGCGCTGTTGACGTGCGGGCATGCGCGTGCGCGTGTGTGAGTGTGTGTAATATAGAAATGTACGCTCGGCTCACAAACCTGCATTCTGCATTTTGTGCAGTAAACGTTATTACATTAAAGAATTTATCATAAAATGTTTATATAAAAAAATTATATCTTGAGTCAAAGTATTTTTGTGTACAATATACACATCTAACGTCGTCCCATGCAGATATAATAAAGCTTCTACTTAAGTGTGCGCATGGGCGCATTTATATTTTATCATTACAGTGGAAAATTCATATTCTGTGACAAATGTAGTTGCAGTACGTGTGTACAATAACTGAGTAACAAATAACTGGAAATATTAATGTATTATAATTTTCAAAGACTTTTATACCTTTATACCGCTGACATTGACGACAGAAAACAATCTTACTTAAAATTCTTTGAATATAATCAACTAAATATTATTTCTGAAATACTCTTTTTAAATTTAAACTACTTCAGAAATAATATTTAAATTTATTATATTCAATTTATTTCTACAATCAGTTTAAATTTATTATGTTTTTTAAATTGTAAGAATACTTCAGAAGTAATATTTAAATTTTTTGTATTCAGAGGATTATGATCAGCAATACTTGAAAATGATTTCAGACTTTTTTTTATAACTTTTTAGCAATATTTCTGCGAGGTTATAAATGCAAGAATCGCAGATGTTTTGTTATCCCAGCAACATCTTTGAAACGTTGCAAACATATTTCGAAACTTTTCTAAAATATTTTATTTTTTTAATTATAAAATATTTTTGAGACATCTCTAAAAAATTGTAGTATTGTTTGAATATATAAACTCGTTATTACGAAATGCCAAAATAAAATGATAATACAATGATTTATTTATCACGCGAAATTTGCGGGAGCAAAACCCATGTGTCATCTTTACCATACGATAAGTATGAGAAAGAGGTTATAATTTCTACAGCGTTGACGATGGCTACTATGTTGCTACCGTCAACGCGGAGTTTGCAGATGAGGAGTCAGTCATTAAGGCAATTATACATTTTTTCAATAATACATATTAACTTAATCTATCAGTTTGAAACAACCGATATTTCGTTAAGCTGCGCTGGTTTAGCTCGCGGCTTGGTTTAACGCAATAGGTTCGTGGCGAGAAACAGAAAATAAATCGGTTTTCGACAGCACATGAGTTTGAGTTTATTACTAAATAGTACGTTTCATACAGTTATTTCTCACGATAATATAAATTAAAAACGAACAGAGTGCGCTACAAGAAGACTGCGTTGTGATACAGGTAATTTAATCAAAAAATGAGAAGCACGCGGAAAAAAATATGATGTCCTGATACAGGTATATTTCGCGGCAGTACAATAGAAGAACGCGGTAAAAGAATACAAAGGTTTCGGACGGTAGGCTATTTACGAGATATTTACAGACGGCCTTGACCGCGAAGCCGAGCGGGAATTTCGTGATTCTCGGAAACGAGGCCGGCGTTCCTAAATATTTTGGCTGGCCGAGTTTCCGGTCGCGGTTGCGCTGATATTCGGCGGGGTGCGGCGTATGGCGCAAACGCGCGGGCTAGCCCGGTGCGCTCTAATGTCTCGGAGACCGTGCTCGTGACGCGCATGGTGGAAGTAATAAGGTGTGCTTATGCGCACGTTTCTTGCAATATCCAATCACAGAACGTGACAGAAGTCCGCCATGTTTTGCACTTTTTACTGTGTACTAACTCACGGAAACACATCGACACAAGAATCTGTTTGTATGAGTTCAAAATGGACGATTTTTGTCACGATGCGCAGAACAGACGAAAATGTGTCCGCAATACGAGCACACCTTATTACTTTCACCATGGTGACGCGTCTGACTCATGGTGGAAGGATAACATGGTATGTGCAGTTCGCGCGTGTCTCTCTCTAAAAATTTGCCCTCTTCGTCTATCGGTGGGTTATAATTGACTAGACAGCCAACTGTGAAAAGCAAAATTAGCGTCAGCCTGTTGGTATGCCGAGTCATCTGTCCTTGTTTCATGCACTTATTCAAGTATCTGCTTTTCTTTCTATCGGGAACAGTTATGCACATGAAGTATTACACTAATTTTTGACCGAAGATTCGGTTCATTCGGTTAGTTTCCTCCATTTCCTCTTCATCGCGAGAACACGTGTGAAAGAAATAGGAAACAGCACAAGAGTTTGCAAGAAATTGACAAGCCTTTAATATGTTGTAAGTTGTAATACAGATAAAAATATGGGACACGTATTTTTATATATATTACAACGGGCCTACATGATTGTCAAGATGATGAAACACGCTCTTGAAATAAATTGATTTTTAAATTTCTGAAGTAATACCGTCGAAATGGTAAAAAATATAAAAAGAGTTTCAAATAAAAGTTTTATGTATTTCTATGTATTTTATAACACTTTGTTTAGATTTTTTTAAAATGTCATTTTTCTCGAAATTCTCCTCTCCTAAATTTCTGAAAAATTTAAAATTTATTTTATATCAAAACTTATAGCATATTTAACAACAAATTCAAACATGTATGATAAAGTTATAGTTCGAAGACACATTTTTCAGAAATAAACTAAAAATATCTATATCGCTATACACACGCCCCATCCATATCTGCTTTATGGCGTCTATTGTTAATATATACAGGGTGTCCCAGACCAATGTATAAAGATTATCACGATGAGGTAGAAGGGATCAAGATAAATAAAAAAGTCTAATATCATTTTGCGATATTTGCAATAATTTTTGAGTGATAAAATATTAAGTTCAGCCGAATAAGAGCGCGCGGAGAGACAAGCGGTTGTTCATCTGAGCCGTAGGATCGCCCACTGCGACCCGATTGTAGGCGACGGTAAGTGGCGCGCGGCGAGGGAAAGGATAGCTTGGCACTGCACCGCATCGAGCCGGGCAGTCTTATGGCTCAGACGACCAACCGTTTTCCTCTCCGCGCGCTCTTATTCGGCTGACTTTAATATTTTATTACACGAAAATTATTGCAAATATCGCAAATTGTTATTAGACTTTTTAATTAATTTCGATCCCTTCTACCTCTTGTAGTAATCTTTATACATTGGTCTGGGACACCCTGTATATTTTTTTTCATGACTACAAGACTCGTATTATTATATTTTTATATGTTTTTTAGGTTTAATTTTATTGTCTTTTTATTTTTTATTTATTTATTTATTTACTTACTTATTTTTTATCTATTTACTTTTTATTGCTAAAAATCTATACAATAATGAGGACGCTCAGAATTTAACTGAGCGAAAATAACTGTATTTGCTTGTCTTATTGTTAAGCCTTTCCAATTTAATATTTAATTTTGATATAACAACAAACTTGTTCAATTGTAAAATATTAAAAAATATCACTTACATGCAAATCATACCTTCCTTCTGACGTATGTAAATCGAGCCATGGAAATATACATACAAGGATAGAAAGAGAAACTAACATGAGTGAAACAAAGAAGGTAGATCCAGCATACCAACAGGCTGACACTAAATAATTTTACTTTTCACAATTGGCTGTCTGGTACATTGTAGCCCTTGCAGAGCAAAAGTGGGCGTGGTTTAGCCGAACTGCACACACCATGCTATCCCTTCCACCATGGTCTGGCTTAATACCGGTGCGGCGGTTCTAGCGTGCGTGGAGTCGCGAGCTTTCGGTCTGGACCGCCCGGAGCCACCAAGTACCTTGGTGGCGGCAAAGAACCTTTACCACCTTTAGTCTCTGGGGTGGTTGTGCGAAAGGAAGCTGTGCTCTCTCGAACGCCGGCTCAGTCGAGTATCTCGACAGCGGCAAAGTACTTTTACCGCTTGTTCTTGCCGGAGGAATTTCGGATCGGGATCAGGATCACGAAATGGATCCTGAGCGTGCGAGCGGAGGTCTTTTATACCCTCTGGGTCGCGCGCTCAGGTGTTTCCGTGCGTTTTCGTTATCCCTCGAGATTTCATCTCGGGATTCCCGTTTCTTTGCGGCCGCTGGTACAGGCGTGCTTTCGCTGATGATTTCTTCTCGCGGCTGGTCGGTGATGCGCGTGCGTATGGTCTTCTATCGCGCAAGGAATTGTCTCGTGCTAACGGCCGCCTTCGGCTGTTAGAGGCGTTGTCCTTATGGCAGCGTGTAGGCGCGAGCGCGTTTTCTGTTGTTTGAAACTGAACAGCTGCCTCCGGCTGGTGTTCGCCGGAAATGCAACGTGCATGCGTTGTTACAAGTTAGAGTAACATAAACGTATTAGAGTATAAAGTGTTCACACATCATTACAAGGGATCCAGTTTACAGCAGTCGTAGATGTCAAGCATCGTCCTGCATTTGTGTGATCCTTATTACGAGCTAGCGAATTAAATCGTTTTTGCTCGGGATCGGACCAAGTGGAATCTTGTTCGAGCGAAGGATCGGAGATGGTTTGATTAAATTAAAATTAGCATGGGTTAGATAAAAATCATAAATTTATTTTAACATTGAAAACTGAATGATTATAAAGATATCAAAATTATCATAAAGATTGATTATACAATTATCGATTATAAATTTATGTATTTTAAATTTACAATTGTGATTATTTCAAAGAGTATTTTGTGTAGGTGTGTGTGTGTGTGTGTGTGTGTGTTCTTATATGAAAGTATATCATGTATGTGTCGATTGAGAGGTAGCATTGGCGCAGATTATTTCCTCGGTTCAAGATTAACACGTCACTTTTTCGCATAATAAAGTTTCCAATGGAATACTGCATAAACGATTATATGGAAACAGAAAATCCAAGAGCTAAGTATTATCAAAATGACGTAAAACGGCATTGTTGGAAGGTCCATTGTTGAGAGAATCTTATTTGTTGAACTGAAGTAACAATAAATTTCAGAGCACGACAGATTAGGTCGATCAAGGTAGATCGCCTGCAATGTTCCTTCAAACATATATCTGCAATAAAATTTAATGTGTACTGAAAAAAACATGCTAAATTGAAACTATAATAAGGTACGTCTTTGCACATAAGCAACAATTTTAGTTTAATAAGTTTGTATGTACCTGTAGTAGCTTAGAAATGTTAATGGTTTTATATACATCGGCAATTCTGTTATTTTCACAAAAAATCCAGCAAGAATCATTAATGGTATATTAATTCCCGGTATCAAAAATACACCTAACTAAAAGAAATTATTTTCGATTAACTATAATATTATCTTTTACATTAAATAAGAATCGAAATAAAATTTAAATGAAAACCTAATCAATGAACTGGTATGTTTGATATATACAGGGTGTACCAGTAGAATCCGGAAAAATTCATTATAAGTTTTCAGAATCATTTATTTTGTTAAAAAATAACAATCGTATAAAAAATATTTTTATATTTGGTATATATATTTGGGTTAGGGCATTCCTAAAAAAAAACAATTTTATTCTATATTGTCCCCCTCTACTTCGATGACCGCTTCAATTTTGGGCCGGAAGCGCGCGCATGCTTTTGTCAAAAATTCCTTCACCATACACGCGAACGATGAATCAATAGCGGCTTTCAGCGGTGCAACGTTAGGATGTTAAATCTTGTTGGAGTGTTCCTCAAACACGCAGCACACGAAATAATCTAGCGGATAAAGTTCAGGCTGTTAGCCAGCCAAAATATCTTACTCCAACACATTTTCATAGTTTCGAAGAGCCGATTCGGCACTAAGTGGCCCTCTAAGAACCTTCTTCGGACCGTTTGAAAGCCGTATAGCGATGAATAATGTCGTAAACTGTTGATTTCGAGTAATCGGAAAACTTTACTATTTTTGACACGGTACGTCCCGCGCGAAGATTTTCAACAAACACGGCTCTCCGGTTATATTTTGGACACTGATTAACCAGCTCAGCCATGATAAAGTTATGTTTTTGTTCCCAATAAATGAGGCTTATTTGAATGCTATCTAGTTGCCGGCTTACAAGCTATTATATAGCAAAAATTTTAATTTGAAAATTGTCCGGATTCTACTGGCACACCTTGTGTGTGCGTGCGTGCGTGCGTGCGTGTATATATTATATATATATATATATATATATATATATATATATATATATATATATATCAAACATACCAGTTCATTGATTAGGTTTTCATTTAAATATATAATAATACCTTAATTTAATACTAGAAACATGTCAATATAATACCTTTATTTTAGAGGAGAAGAGGGTAATATGACACCTATTTTCATTTTATTGAATAATTTTGTTTATAATTAATATTTTCTATTAAAACTTGAACGATTACATTCGTCAAAGTATTGACAGATTCTAGGCTCAAAGTAATAAGACATTTATTATTTAGAACGTGATTTATAAAAATCTAATGCCCTGCATATTTGGTGGCAGAAAAAAAATGGTTGTAATATGGCTATCTATAAAAATAATTTTAAAAAATTAGTTTAATTTAAAAGAAACAGAGTATTTTGTTACAAAATTATGTATTTTTAATTTTCCATTGTTTAGAATTTTCTTGATTTAGAATTTTCCTGCGTTCAGAAACTTTAGAAATACCATTAGAAATTTTGTTAGAAATATCATTTTATCTCTGTTTAACATGAAACAACAAGCATAAAATGATGTCTTCAATGTTTCTAGAATGACGATCGATTTATCAAAGAAATATTTCGATATAAAAATTTCACTTAAAAAGCCATATTAAAAAATTCTATGTTATTGTTTTAACTTTGTATAACTCGAAATGTGTATAGTCGATTAAAAAGGTAAATAACAAAAAAACACTCAAGTGTATGTACATGCATTTGTTTGATAATACACTCAAGTTTAAGAATAATGAGAAAGTATGAGTAATTAAAAGATAAAGATGTATGTTGAAAAAATTTAGAAGTGCTCAAAAGTATAAATGCCTTATAATAATTGTCACTCATTATGTATTGCCATATTAGCATCACAAAAATACGGCGGGCTAGTAATGAATAACTCCATAAGCAATTATTAGAATACGTCACTTAATAACGGAGGTAATAGGGGTAATCATATTGTCGACAGTAACCATAATACCCTCTTCTCCTCTAGATAATAAATAAATCACCTGTTGATTTATTAACTTATTAATATTATAACAATTTTATTTAATTTTTTCATAATATTGTAATATATAATGTTGAATTTTTAAAACTTTCTAATACCGTGAATATTAATTAAAATAATAAAGGAAAATTCGATGTTTAAATACCTTGGTGCCAAAAGCTGTGCCTATAAATATTCCGAACGTTTGTCCAAGAATCACAGTTAACAGACAAATGCTCCAAACCTGTATAATTCTATTAAATACCATTGGCTGTCCTGTCATGTAATATGTTATTAACAAGAAAGATGTTGTGCAAAGTATCTAAAAATCAAACAAACTTTTACCTAATTTGTAAAGACAATGACATTTTTGAACTGACACTATAATGGGTTCACTCTTTTCAACTGAATTTTTTGTGTTATACGTTTTCTTTCTAACGAGAAAAAGAAAAAATATATAATTCAGCTGGAAAGTACTTTATATTTAGACTAAACTTTATGTTTAAACGAAATAATTAGCGACAAAATTGTGCATTACAATTTGAAACATACTTGCACCGGAATATCCGTTAATACTTTTACGCTATAGTAGGCTTTGAAAGAGTACCAATTATTTAAATGTTCCTGTAGAAATACCTTCGCTTCCGTGGGAACTACAATGAGATATGTTTAACATGTTATAATTATAATTTATGAACTTCAAAACTTATTTCTTCTTATTTTAAATAAGATAAATTGAAAATATTGCTATTGAGATTGCATTTTTATCGGTTTTTTTTTTTAAATTACCAGACTGTAGTAATATTTAATATAATTATTTACAAACATAAAGTACAACTGTTTATATATTATGTTTATATACAATATAAAAAGATACATATATGTATACATACATATAGTCATGTATGTGCATATGCAAGTATATATGTATATAATATGAAATATAAAGTATATTAAAAGAATCTATGTCACTTACTCATCTGCACTGTCTGTAGGGCATTTATTATAAATAAATACATTTGAACGATAAATAAGCAAGATATATTGCTTTGTACTTTTATGGCGTCGTCACCAAAATTATAAAATATTAATCCGAATAGAAGCCCAGCTGTGATGTGCGCTGCAATTCTTAGTTTTGTAAAGGTCTAAAAGATCGATCAAAATAACATTCTGATTTACCTAACAAATCATTTAAATATTACTTTAAACATTTGTACTTACATTATCTCGCATGATACAGATTAGAGCTCGTGAACATAAAATCTTTTGCTGCTGCCATGTTGATTTTTCGGGTCTTCTGATTTTTGTGGATGTGACTGTATTATCTGTTTCGAAATTTTGTTCGAAATCAATCGATGAATTCTGTTCTGTAAAATATTTATTAATTACGAGATGAAATCATAGAGTAAAATGAACTTATTTATTTTTCAAGCATAATGTTAGCAAAATATATACAACATTGTTTTTCAATAGCAGTCCAAAGGACCACGCACGATTTTTATGAAAAAAACTCGTTTGGTCGATTTGTTTGAATTTTTTATATGGTGTAATACTTGCATTCCGAATAAAAAAACCTCAATTTTTAAATTTTTAGAATAGGGTCCTTTTACATCTGTGAGCTACTCTTTTTAGTAGAGCAACTTCATGATCTATGTGACCTATGTACGTATAAGGTGTAAGAGAAAAAGTATAAAATGAGAAAAAATATGATTTAACCTTTTATTAAAAAATATGATTTAACCTTTTATTAATAGGGATAGGTGTTAAAACTACGAACAAATTAATAAGAAAAAGATTAATATAAAAATTATAAATTTTCTAATAGAATTCAAATAAAATACACATATAAACGTATGATAAAATTTAAAAAATAATATAAATAATATAAATATTTGACATTGCAATGATTTAGCAATTTTTTAAAAATTAGTATTATAAGAGGACAAAGATAATCTTAAATATTGATCATGATGTTCATTAATTAAAGAAAATATGTCTCTTTTTCAATTAAAACAGGTTTTAACTTTCTTCGCAGTATTATAATTCTATTCTATTTTAATAGTTTTTGCAATGCTGTAATTTTTTTAAATTTATTTGACTATGATCAACTAAAATAATAATTTTTAAGGTTTTTTTAATAGAAATGCACTACAACATATAAAAAATTTAAGCAAATCAACTGAGCACGTTTTTTTCATATAAATTGTGCGTGGTATTTTGCAAAAAATTTCCTCAAAGTTACGTGACACTTATTTCATTTTATTTTTTTAGATGGCATTAGAAGACTTGTAAATCCTTACACAAAATTTTTTTGTAATGTCTTGGACGATTATTGAATAATGTATAGATTTTGCTAACATGTATTGTTTATTAAAGAATAAATAAATTTACTTCTTTTCATATTGAGATTATTAGTATAACAATTGAATATTTTCTTTTTATATAAATTATAATTATAAAGGGCAGTATTAGTATAACTATTGAATATTTTCGTTTTATATAAATTATAATTATAAAATTATTTTATATAAATTATAATTATAAAATAATCATTATGAATAAAATGTTTAAATATTCAATTATATATAATATACGTAGTGTGTCTGGTAAGTAACGAGACTGAATTTTTCCTGTCAATAAGAAAAGGTGTAGGATTGATGGGGGCAGGGGATGTCACGCGAGCTAGGAAATTCGGTCGAATTGCCTTCGAGACTTTGAAATGTGTAGATGGCGCCTGAAGTGAAGGTGTGTTTATGATAAAAAGACAAAGGTAGAGGAGAAGAGGGTAATATGGCTTCCCCATTTACATTTTATTGAATAATTTTGTTCATAATTAATATTTTCCATTGAAACTTGAACAATTACATTCGACAGAGTGTTGTTTGACAGACTCTAGACTCAAAGTAATGAAATATTTATTATTTAGGACGTGATTTATAAAAATCTCATGCACTGCATAATCGGTGAAAGAAAAAAGTGGTTGTAATATGGCTATCTATGAAAATAATTTTAAAAAATTAGTTTAGTTTAAAAGAAACACAGCACCTTGTTACAAAATTATATATTTTTAATTTTCCATTGTTTAGAAATTTCTTGATTTAGAATTTTCCTGCGTTCATCACTTTGATGTCATTTTGACTTATTGTTTTGCTTAGGCCAACGTGCTCGATGGTTTGCTGCATTTTAAATCTCTACGCTAGCGTTAAAAACATCTTCATTTCAGATTTCAAGCGCCATCTAAACATTCCAAAGACTTGGAGGCAATTCAGCCGGATTTCCTAGCTCATGTAACATCCCCCACCGATCCTGCCCATAGACTACCCTCCACTTCTTCCTATTGACAGGAAAAAGTCGGTCCCGATACTTACCGGACACACCATGTACACATCATACTTACTACTTTTATATGTACTGCGCGATTTGAATTTTTCATATTCATCACGACAGATCTTATGTAAATTTTTTAAATCTTCATCTTTCTGTTCAGTTATCACCTCAAGAACTGCAATCAAAAAAGTACAATTAATACCGCAATTGTTCTTTGTGGTTAATAAAGAGTAATAATTTTATATTTTTTAAAATTAATGACAAAATCTACCTTTTAATGACTTTAAAAAATTTGCAGTGCAAAAATTAATAAAAAAAATTTATTTTAAAATTATAAAGAGATGTGTGAGTGAAATGTATATAGATTTCTAAAATACTTTATATCAATTTACTTTTCTTAATTTTAGTTTTCTTATAATTTATTTATCAGAGAGTGGTACAAAAAACATTACCAAATTCGGCTATGTTGTAAAAGCTAGGACGCGTGAATCCGGCAATGTTGTACGTGCTCAAGATCTCGCTTTTTGGTCCGCAATACATACATTTTCCTCGATTAAGTACCATGATGTCATCGAAAAGCGAAATCATACGACCACTAGGTTGATGTATTGCACAAACTACAGCGCAATTTGCTTTTGTCATATTGTGCAATATGCTAATTAACTATTTAACAGAAATTATATATTTCCATACAGTATATTAAAAACAATATTATAGGTAAAAGAAAATCATAACGTACAGCTTTTACAGACCAAAATTGCGTTTGGGGATAATGCAATTGATCAATCGATAAATTAAAAAACTTGCTTTATATTGTAACGTTACTGCCGTATAATTAGAATATTCTGCACTTGTACAACAGTGCTATCTAAAAGTTTTAAATTTGAATTTTGTATCGATTACTTAATGCTATCTTTTAGAATGCAGTAGAAATAAAAATCTTTGACATGTGTATGTGTCAATGTGTATTAATGTGATTTCAATACTGATTAAGGCCAGACTTTTCGAAGTTTATTGGTTATCCCTTGTCGCAACCATGAGATATAGATGTGCACCAGAAAATGTGTTTGAACGACTTAAGGAGATATCTCCGTAAGCCTTTTGAAACAATTTGACAGTTTTCGAAATTGACAAGAAAGTTTTGCAAGAAAATTATATTGCCACACGTTGGTCTTCACATTCATCTCTCACAGCGTACCGAGGAATATTTCTATTACGTATAAGTTTTATTGCATACCAGCATTAATTACGCAGTTACACAAAAAGTGTCATGTCCTTGAGATTAGACCCATGTTTTACTTTAGATTTTAGATACGTGGATGACATTGTATTCTCAGAGCCGTAGCCACGAGAGCGCCAGAGGGTGCGCGGCTCTCTAACATTCTTTTGGCACCCTAAACTAAAGTCCTATATGAAGAGAGAAGCGACATTGATGTCCGAAGCTCTGATTGGTAATCTGATTGATACTTGATTGGCTAAGCGAGCGGCCATATTGTGACCACAGCTGTTTGCAGAATGATACGAATGGTGTTTGATGACGTTAGAGCGGTCCCAAAATGGCGGTAGAGGACTCAATTGGATACTGAAGGTTGTGGTGCGGGTTCGATGTTGCTTCTCTCTTTATATAGGACTCTACTCTAAATAGAACAAATAACGACTAATGTACTTTTACACAATCTATTGCTTTTTTACCGTTAAGAGTGTATTATTTTATTTGTGTATTTAAATACAATGGAGGACGTTTTTTTGTTTATACATAGATATAATACATTATTATTTTTGTAATTTTTATATTAATATATTTTGTTTTTAGTTATCTAAGAAAGCTTTAAATTGATATCTTAAAATATTATTTTGATTAAATTGTAAGCACTCTCTACTTTTTCTCAGGTACTCTCACATAATTCGTTCTAGATACGATTGTGTGTACTTTCTACTACGTAGGTCAAGGATAAATATGATATTGAATGTTTTGTTTAATGTTTATCATCCAAGACTTACGGTTAAGGTGGAAGAGGAAAAAATAAATTTTCTAGATATAACTTTAATTAAGAAACACAATTTTATGATGTACGATTGGTACCAAAAACCGATTTTTTCCTCTCGATATCCCAATTTTTATCGAAGCGTTTATTGTACTTTTAATAATTAATTGTCAATATATATACTAATTACACACAAACATCCAGTGTTGACTCTTACGGCATTAATTTATATTCTGATTTTAGATAGCATTATTAGAAAGAAGTAAATTCAGTCAAACGTTTGAACCGCACTGTGTATAGAATTATTAGCAGCTTATAACAATATCGATCATTTTGATAAAACGATTGTTATTGATTGATAGCAGTATTAATAATTTATATCATACCTGGTAAGACGCCGCACTGTCAAGACCGCTTGTTGGCTCATCTAATAAGAAAACTGATGACTTGCTGATTATTTGCACGCCGATAGACAATCTTCTCCGTTCGCCACCACTTAATTTTATTACTAACGTGTCCAAGCAATTTGACAACCAAAGATTTTCTGCGATATTGTTCACCTGACAGAAATATTTGATGCATTGTACATTTTATATATATATATATGTGTGTGTGTGTGTGTGTGTGTGTGTGTGCGTGCGTGCGTGCGTGCGTGCGTGCGTGTGTGCGTGTGTGTGTGTGTGTGTGTGTACATATATATACAGGGTAGACAAAAAGTATTGGACCCCCCAATATTTCCGTTCCCTTGCATTTTACAAGAAAATGTTTCAGACAAAAGTTGTAGGGTTTAAAAAGATCTATTTATTCATCTTATCAGTTTGACCTTGGATGGCGTCGCCAAGGTCAGATCGAAATTACATTAACTTTTTTAAATGGAACACCTAACATTTTATTGCATATTCTTGTAGCTTATCTCAAGATCTTTCCAAAACACTACAAGAAAGTTTATTTTCGTTGAGTACTTTCCGAGTTGTGAGGCTTGAAAGCTACAGTGTACTGTAGTGTTGGTCCAGCCAGTTAAGGCAAGAGTGGCGTGTGAGTCCGGCTTGCCTTAACTGGCTGGACCCACACGCCACTCTTGCCTTAACTGGCTGGACCCATACTACATTACACTGTAGCTTTCAAGCCTCACAACTCGGGAAGTACTCAACGAAAATAAACTTTTTTGTAGTGTTTTGGAAAGGTCTCGAGATAAGCTACAAGAATATGCAATAAAAAGTTAGGTGTTCTATTCAAAAAAGTTAATGTAATTTCGATCTGACCTTGGCGACGCCATCCAAGGTCAAACTGATAAGATCAGTAAATAGATCTTTTCAAACCCTACAACTTTTGTCTGAAACATTTTCTTGTAAAATGCAAGGGAACGGAAATATTGGGGGGGTCCGATACTTTTTAACTACCCTGTGTATATATATATATATATGTAATTTGTACAATCGCACTTAAAATTTACATACTTACAATTGAATTAATCTCTTGTTTGTTCTGATTACCGTCGAGTTGTAATCGAGCCGCTATGTAGAGCGTTTCGCTCGTTGTGAGGAACGGCAATAAATCAAAGTGTTGCGGTACGTAACACACATGTTTACGGAACATTGCTCGATTCCACTTAACGTCGTTTATTGTGATAGTACCTTTAACATCTAGGGGTTGTTTTCCCGATATAATTTTCATCAAAGTAGTCTTTCCTGCACCGGAAGGACCAATTATTACTGTAAACTTCCCTGATTCAAAATGCCCCGTGACGTTATGTAAAATTGTTTTCTCAGCTCCTGCAGTAAACATTCATTAATTGATATTAACTATTTCTACGTAACAATGCGTACAACGCAACTTTTCTCTCGCGCGTACGTATCGCATTTACGGCGAGTCTCGATAACGCACATCCCGATAGCACACAAACCACTCACAATGGCAGATGCCTAGAGATTTTCCGTAGGTTGTGTTAGATAAGTCAAGATGATTGGTTGGTAGGCTATCGGGATGTGCGCTATCGGAACCCTCCCTCGTATTTACACATTTTAAGATCTACATATTCTTGTAAAACAATGGCGAAAGCTTTCTTAAATTAGTATGTGTAACACAAACTTGCCTTTGCGGTTGCGAACCGAGTAGGAAAGATCGTTGAATTGGATATACATTTTTGATTTCCACTTCTCGGCTTCCAGCAGTTGTTTTGATTCTTGCAACTCGATCTTGCACTCATTATCCAACATCGTCGCTGCGTTATTTTTAGTATTGCTTTCCGGCATCTTTCTGAGCATTTTGTAAAACAGTTAGTCAATATTTGATTAATTTAAATGTCTGTTTACAATCTCGTCCTACTTATTGTATGTTCAAAGTAAAAATTGTCTTTCATCTTCACAAAACGTCTAAAAGATTAAGTCTATCTGTGAAATGTATCGCATATGGAGCTGTCAGTTGCGACTGTCGAGTTCATACAATGAAAGAAACGATTTCTCTTAGTGTAGAACTCATGTTGCGATTGACTACAATCTTTAATGTATTCAATTCACCTTAATGTATTCATGTAATGTATGATCACAGGAAATTAACAATTATCACCGCGTAGAATTTTTTGCATTGGAATAGTTAATTTGAATATTTTATTTTGAATCAGCTAATATGCAATAGATTGTCATCACACAGATAGAGCGTTTAATGTATGAGGTGTGCTTGCGAAACAAAAAATTCATTCTACTTCGCTCTTAGGCTGTATGTTTACATGTTTTAAATTGCAAAAAGAGACGTTTCAAACAGCATAAACTTTCTCTATCGTTTTTGCATTCGTGAATAAAAAAGAATTATTTTAAAACAGTTCTTCTACTATAACAACTTCAGTATTTAGTTAGGTAAAACATGTATAAAACCTTTTTTATAGACCTTATTACAAACTTCATTTTTTGTTTGACACATATTTTTGTAAAATAAAGATTTTTTGAAATAATTAAGAAAAAATGTTTTTTCTTTCTTTAAGTATATTTCGAAAACTAGACGAGAACACCAATTAGTTTATAAGGAAAAGTTGTGCAGTATCCTTGCCTCTATAACATATGTCAAGGTCAACATGATTGGAGCTGGGTTACTTACAGTGCACAATTACTAAAAAATAGACTTTTAGGCGCGCGCGCACGAAAAGAGGCGCCTTTTTTTTACCTCTTTTTGAAAATATAATATACTCTGTTTTATTTTCTGCTTGTTATATCGGTCTTATTTCTTTTTGTTGAACGGTTTTTATATTTAACTAGAACTGTTTAACTATTTGTTAAATAAATCATCACAATATTAGTATACAAAATTACGTTTGTATTTATGATGAAAATATCATACATAAAATCAGTGAGATAGATAATAATAAATGATAATGAGGACTTCCGGTTGGACGGCGTTGGCGTGCATTCATGTAGACAACGCATGTGAGAATTTGATAGCAGATTGGTGTGATTGCGGAGAGTGGAAAAAGAGAAAATAAGAGGCGAGGGAAGAGGACGAAGGAGAGGTGTCGAGACGTTGGTAGAAACAAGAAATTGAGCAGGAGTGGACCACAAGGAAGGATCCAAAAGCTGACCAAAGAACAGGTTAGGAATCAACCGGAAGGAAAGAGAAGAAAGCGAGGAGAAGGAGCAAGCACGAAGAGACTACAGAGATAGTAAACAGATGGCGCCACCGGGAAGACCGGCAGGATGTAAGGTGAAAGAGGAAAGTAAATGCAATAGCATGGAAAAATACGTGACAGGAGGAGAAGAGATAATAATAAAAGAAATGAAAAAGATAGGAAGAGAGATTGAGGAAAATATAGGCAAGAGGATGGAGAAGATGATAATACAATTTGAACAAATTAGAGAAGAGTGGAAAGAAGAAAAACGGACAAGAGAAGAGGATAGGAAGAAAGACAAAGAAGAATGGAGAAAAGAGAAAAAGAACCTGGAGAAGAGAATAGAAATCCTGGAATGGTAGAGTGAGAAAAAAGATAGAGAGAAACGAAAAAACAACATAGTAATTAGAGGAGCGTTCAAATGGGAAGATAATAAAATGGAACAGGAAACAAAGGACTTCATAAGGGATAATCTGAGGATAGAAGCGAATATAAACAAAGCATTTAAGGTACAGAACAGAGGAGGTAAGTGCACAGTAGTAGCAGAAGTAGGAAGCTGGGAGCAAAAGAGAGAGATAATGGTCAAGAAGAAAGAGTTAAGGGCTGGAATTTTTATCGATTACGATCTGACAAGAATGGAAAGGGAAATGCAGTCGCAATTGAGGGTAAAAGCGAAGGAAGAAAGAGAAAAAGGAAAAAAGGTCAAGATGGGATACGGAAAGATCATGATAGATGACAGATGGTACCGATGGAGCGCAAGAGAGAAGAAACTGACAGAGGAGAAAAGAAGAGGAGAAGAATGAGACGCAGGCGGCGGGGATGGAACAGGGAAGGGAGGGGGGTTAAGAATTGGTTTTTGGAATGTAGCGGGATTAGCAAACAAATGTGAGGAGGCGTGGGAATACCTGGAGAGCTTCGACATATTAGGACTAACAGAAACGTGGGTGGACGAGGAAGGATGGAAGAAGATGGCAGACAAAGTCTCAAAGGAATACATCTGGAAATGCATACCGGCAAGAAGGGAACACAAAAAAGGAAGGGCAAAAGGCGGGATCTTGAAAGCAGTAAGAAAAAGTTTGGAGGAGGTGGAGATTAACGAAATAAACGGAGAGATGGCAGAGACTAAGCTGAAATACAACGGAAACAGATGGAGGATCATTACACTCTACAGCCAAAAAATTGAAGAAACGATGAAAACACTAACGGAATGGATACCAGAAGAAGAGGAAAACTATTTACTGATAGGAGGAGATTTCAACGCGAGAACTGGAAGCGAAGGAGGCCCGATTGAAGAAGAAGAAGCAGAAAAGAGAAGCAAAATCAGACGGTCCATAGACAAAGTGAGTAATAGAGAAGGACGAATATTGCTGAATAGAATAGAAGAAAGAGGTTGGTCAATTTTAAACGGAAGTTTTGACAAAGAAGGAGGATGGACATATATAGGAGGATCGGGGATGTCAGTCATAGATTACATAATAGGAAATGACAAAGCGTTAGGGGAAGTAAAATCGGTGGAAGAAGGAGAAAGAACAGAGTCGGACCACATGCCATTAGAAGCAGAATTAGTAGGAGCACAAACAAAGAAGAAAAACGACAGAAACAAGAAAAGGGAAATAGAGAAAAGCGTTTGGACAGAAGAAGGAATAGAAATGTACATGGAAATCTGCAAAGACTGGGCGAGCACACAGGAGGAAACGGAAGGAATATGGAAGGAGATAAGTGACAAGATAAAGAAATCCATAATAAAACAGATAAAGAAGATAATTCCATGGAAAATAGGAAAAAAACAGTGGTACAACAAAGAGTGGAAAGTAAAGAAAAGAGAATTAAGGAAGACACTGAGAAATATAAAGAAGAAAAGAATTAGCAAAGAAGACTACATTGCAAAGAGAAAAGAATACAAAGAGTGGTGTAAAGAGCAGAAGAAGAAGCATGAACAGGCAGAAGAAGAGGAAATCCGAAGGATAAAGAGCGAGAAAGAGGCGTGGAAGTATATCAATAAATACGGAAAGAAAAGAAAGGAGGGGATATGCGACAACATAAAGATGGAAGAATGGAGAGATTATTTCATAGGACTCGGAAGCATACAGGAAAAAGAAACAGACATAGGCGAACGAGAAAGCGATACAGGCACGAAGATGGAGGAGGAACCAGGAGACATAGAAAAGGAAGAACTAAGAAAAATATTAAGGAAACTAAAAAATGCAAAAGCCCCCGGAGAAGACGGAATAGAGAACGAGGCGTGGAAATTTATGTCAGTAGAAATAGGAGAAGAATTTTGGAAACTTATCAACAAAATATGGAAAGGAGGAGGACTACCAAGAGATTGGAACAGAGGAGTAATTAGCCCAATTTACAAAAGAGGAGAGAAGAACGAGATAAAGAATTACAGAGGAATAACATTATTGGACTCGGCGTACAAAATATATGCAAGCATACTAAATGAAAGGTTAGAAAAAGAAACAGCAGATAAATTGAGAGAAACGCAGTTCGGATTCAGGAAGGGAAGAGGAACTATGGACGCAGTCTTCACGATAAACTACATCGTGAACAGAGAATTGTGCAAGAAAGGAGGAAAAATATTCGCATTTTTTGCGGATATGAAAGCAGCTTTCGATAAGGTGAATAGAAAGCAGCTGATAGAGTCGATGGAGAGGATGAATATAGAGACAAATCTGAGACGGAGGATCACGGAAATATATAAAGAGACAAGAAATGTGATAAAAATAGGAGAAGAGAAATCTCAAGAGTTTTGGACAGGTGGAGGACTCAGGCAAGGTTGCCCATTAAGCCCAGCACTATTCAACATATATATAAAAGATCTGGAAGAAGAGATGGAAAAAGGACAGGCCGGAGGAATAGTAGTTGGCAAAGAAAAATTCTGGACGATAACATACGCAGATGACATCGTTTTGTTGGCAGAGAGAGAAGCGGATCTGAAAGAGATGATGGAGAGGTTCAGGAGATACCTAGAGAAAAAAGAATTGAGCCTTAGTCCGGATAAATCAAAAGTGATGGTATTCGAAAGTGGAAGAGGAAGAAAAAAGAGAAGAGAATGGAAATGGAGAGAGGAAAATGTGGAAGAGGTCAAAGAGATAAGATACCTAGGATATATGCTACAGAAAAACGGAGGTGCGGAGAAACATATAAGAGAGAGACTGAGAAGAGCAACAATAGCGATGAAGAGGACTTGGAGCATAGGGGAGAGAATATTCAAAGAAGACCATAGAAGAAGAATGAAAATGTTTGAAGCACTTGTTGGAAGCGTAGCGTTATATGGAGCGGAAGTTTGGGGCTGGAAAAACGAAAAAACGTTAGACGGAGTAAAGAGGAAGTACGCGAAATGGATTCTAAACTTGGACAGAGGAACACCGAATTACATATTATTGGAGGAGACAAAGATGGAAGAGATTAGAATACAGGCGATCAAAAGAGCACTAAAATACGAGGAAAAGGCGAGAAAATCAAAGAAGAAAATAATAAAAGAATGCATAAAAGATTTAGAAAAGTGGCGACCAGGTGCAGAAGAAGGAAGATGGGAAAGAAAGAGAAGAGAGGTGTTGGAGGAGGCAGGAGTAAACAAGGAACAGCTTAGAAAGGAAAGAGAAGCAGGAAACGAGGAGATGGCAGAGAACATCTTGAAGGAACTAAAAATTAAAGAGAGCAGAGAGAGACAACAGAAGATAAACAAATCCAAGTACAACACCAACTACAAGATGATTGCACAGGAAAAGAAACCAAAATACTTGGAGGGGAGGATGAAGAAAAAGGACAGATGCTTGATAGCCAGATACAGATGCGGGAATGAAACGAAAGGGAGTCAGTATTGGAGAGAAGAGGAGGAAAGGAGATGCAGAGTATGCAAGAAAGCAGAAGAAAGTTTGTACCATATAATGAAAGATTGCGAAGCAACAAGAAGCGAAATGTCGATAGAAGAACTCACTGGAGAAGAAGGAAAGGGCCTACAAGTAATGAAAAAGATAGAAGAGCTGAGGAAGGAGATAAACAGGAAGGAGAAGAAAGAAGCAGAAGAGAATAAGAAGGAAGAAGTTCAAACAAACCAAAGATCTAATTGTAACGCTAATGTTAATGTTAATGTTGAGGGTGATATTGATTTGTTAGCTGTTGATGATGTTAACTGTAATTTTAAACTATTGAATTTTAAACTATTGAATTCTAAACTTTGAAGTTTAAGTTGAATTTGTAATGTAATATAAACAAAAGTGTATGTAACCGGAAGCCATCCTAAGCCGCAAGGCAAACGGATTAAGAACAATAAATAATAATAATAAATGATAATGATTGACATTAAACATTACATATTTGAATCACACTATTAATCAAATTACAGATCAATAAAACTGAACAAAGAAGACTCAGTTAAATTTGCGTCATTAACAACCGACATGGATGAAGATGATTTTCGGACAATTGGATTCTGGATGTACGTCGAACAAGAAATAATTTTTTAAAGAAAGGAGAGAATTTAATATGGTTATAAATGTTGCAACGACAGAAGAAGTAATGCAAGCACAAGGAATTGAAAGAATAGAATTTATTGAATACTGCTGAAAGGAATTCTATATGTAGAATACACACAGCTTAAAGGAGTTCTATATGTACTGTAACGACATCGCTCCGCGCACGGACGGTGATCGGACGGAAACGACGTCGCGAAGGGTCGCCGAAGGAATTAGATTCGTTTTCTAGTTGGTACAACGATAGGTGTTTATTTAATAGACATTAACGCGTAAAAACAGAGCAAGTGACAATTGTACGACGTGAGCGTAATGAAGTTATACAGAGAGCAAAAGAAATGGAATACTAATGCGTGGCGAGAAAATATAATCTACGTTAATCTAAGCGCGCAGACGGACAGACGTAACAATGTGTTTTTGCGGACGTAAAAACGGATCGGATATTTACAATCTATCTACAGCGTGCCCGCGTCGCGAGACGCGTTTTGCGAAACGACGTCGAACTCGTTTCTTGGAATTCCGACGTCACGGCTCTCCGAGACGGCGACCTTGTTGCGGCCGTGAAATTGTTTCATGGCGCGGTGCGTAGTGCGGTACAGCGGAGACGCAGCGCGTACATGGATCCGTGTATGTCAATGTTCGACTGCGCGCGGCCCGTCGCGAGAAAGTTAATATCGCTGGTGTAATCGCTGGGTGGCACTACCTCACGCCAAGTGCGTTTGGTGGAGGCACGGAGCACCGTACCCCCTTACGTGTAGTAGCACCGGACTCGGGTTGCGGTAGGGAACGCCCTGCGTCAAGTGGCTTGACGGGGCCCAAGCTGTCTTGAGATCGCTGCGGCGTATGAGGATGGCGGTTCGGATCAGTGGCGAAAAAGATCGAGAGTCAAGTGTTTTGACTGAGACTGAGGCGCTCGATCTCGTTCTCGACCTGGGAATCTTTTCGGCACGCCGATCAAAAGCGGACAACGTATCTGGTATCTTTGGAGGGCAAATACAAAATACAAGAATATTTGAAGGAGTACGTAGAACGAGTAGAAGAACATTGAAATTTGCAAGTTTGTAAAATAAAGTGTGACAATGGAAGAGAATGCGTGAATAAAGATGTTTTATTATGGTATAAAAGAAAAGGAATTGTATTGGATACAATACCCAGGGGCGAATTAACAAATTTTCCGCTCCTAGGCTGTTTATACACTGCCCCCCCCCCTTCCACATTAAATAGATTATCCATCGATTATGCACATCAATGTAACATGCAGATTTGATACAGATTCACAAATTTATTTTATCTTTGAGTTTTTCTTGCGGCGCGATCCTCACTATCTCTTCTTAGAAAACTTCAATTTTTTTTTAGTTTGCAGTTTTTGTACAGTATAAGGTATAAAATGTGATATATATGTAAAATTTTTTTTAAAAAATATTTTACTTTAATATACACATGCTTACAAATTTATACAATACATTTTCGGATCTAAAGATTTTATTTAACAATTTTTTTTTTTTAATAAACAACTTTCATCGCTCATTTTGTGCCGGTGTGAAGTTAGCATTCCATGTTTAAAAAATAAATATTTTAATCAGAGTTCCATTTGCGCCCATAATACTTCTACAGTTCCTGGTAGATTAAAACAATAGTACTGTCAATTTGAATAAAAAAATTTAATTTTAAAAATATGGGGTGCCAGCTTCCCGTAGAACCCCAAGTTACGAAAGAAATAAATAAAATTACAAAACTTAAGAACTATCGCAGAACTATCGAAAAATATCAAAGAGCCGTCCAGAACTCGCAATGAAAAGATACTTTACTCTTGTAATTTAAACCAACGTTTAGGTTTAAAAATTGTTTATAAAGAAATAGCCGATATAACTCTTTTTGAAATTGTCAAAAGTATGCGACAACTACCGAGAACCGCTATCAAATCTATCGGAACTGTCAGCACTATGTTCTATGATGGGATGGGTTGCCAGCGGTCAGATTAAAAATGTGTTTTAAAATATTAGATATGCAAAACTATTTTTAAAATTTATCAGAAACTATAGAACTTTTCAAGAACTGTAATATTTTGTGATTTTATTAATTTTTTTCGTAACTTGGGGTGTCAGCGGTCAGTTAAAAAATGTTTAAAAATACTAAATATGCAGAATTATTTTAAAAATTTATTAAGAGCTATAGAACTCTTTGAGAACTATAAGATTTTGTGATTTTATTTATTTTTTTTTGTAACTTGGGGTGCTACGAAAAGTTGGCACCCCATATTTTTAAAAAAGAATTTTTTTGTTCAAATTGACAGAATTATTATTTTAATCTATCAGGAAATGTAGAGCTATTGTGGGTGCAAATAAAACTCTGATTAAAATATTTATTTTTTAAAGATGAGATGCCAACTTCACACCGGCTCATTTGGTCGCATCCTAAAATTTGTTGTCCTAGGCCCGGGCCTAGGTAGGGAATGTGGCTCCGACTATACCATACATAATTCAGCAGAACGGTAAAGCAAAAAGGTTGAACAGAACCTTATTGAATAAAATTAGAGTACTCTTGTTTGATTTAGGATTTAATAAGGATATGTGTGGTTATATTGTTCTGTTTATATAATAAATATAATATTGTTTTGTTTATATACAGGGTGTTTAAAAAATACCTAGCACTAAATACGTTACGAGATTTCTTACATAAAAATAAATAATAAAGTTTTCAAAAGAAAAATCGAGATATCAATAGTTTTTGAATGGTGAGCTGTTAAATTTGACCAATTACGGAGCGTAACCATCCGGCGCTCAGATACGTCGCACTCGGACTGTCTTATGATTTTCATGTCTTAACTTTTATGTATTAACTAAACAAATAAAAAAATAATGATATTCAAACATTTTGTTAAGTTATTACTTATAATTTAAGAAATAATAAGTCGAGTCTGCTTTATGTCTTTAAACATTTGTTTATTGGCTATTTTTAGGAATAGTTTTTGTCATAGGCGACGTTGATAAAGCTAACAAATTGAAAGGATTTCCAGTTTTTTGGATAGAAAAAACGTACTGCTGCAGTCCATGGAATTCGAAGGTCACGGGCGCGTTTGTTTGAGTGCGACGTGCCTGAGCGCCGGATGGTTACGCTCCTTAATTGATAAACAAGCTCATCATTGGTTCAACAGCTCACCATGCAAAAACTATTGATGTTAAAACTAATGATATTACACAAATAAGAAAAATTAAATTTATTTATTAGATTGAAATAAGGATGAGGAAAATAAACATGAAGGTTGTGTGAGAAGATGCAAATAATGAAAACAAAAAAAATTGATCTTTAGTCAACAGAAAAAGACAAAAAGGAAATTTAAATAATAACCAAGAAGAAAATCATGAAGACTTACAAAGGGAAAAAACGTGTAAAAAATCCAAAACACAGAGGAAGTGTCCGTTTTCAAGAATAGGTAATGTTTACTTATAAAGAAGCAACAACAGGATATGATAAATGAAAATGGTAAGAGGCTATAAATGAAAAAAAGAAATTACTAGATGGAAATAATACATGAGAAGAAGTAGAATTGAAGAATGAATAATATAAAGCAGAGAACGAGTTATTTTTGGAGGTTTTTTGAATTACAATTCATCTTAATCTTAACAACCAAGATATAGCGGAACGTTTTGAATGTACTTGTCTTTTAGCTGCATTAATTTACATTTTTAATGTCGAATTACTATACTTAAATATAAATTTCTATAACTATGCTGATTTTGCTCGTTATATAAAAATTAGCATAGTTTTATTCGTCGATGAAATGCGAGAACAGTCTGAATCTATGGTCCACTGTGAGGCAACGTCTCGATGTTCCGAGCCTCTTTATTAAAATGTAATAATTTAAATAAATAATAATTGTTCAAATAACTAATACTAATTTAACTGAATAAAAATAATGTAGATGAATAAAATGATTCCAAAATGTAAAAATTTTTAACATGTCCTCAATAATTTAAACAGATGAATACATTAATAATTTAAAAACTTACGAATAGTATAGCGCATGTATAAAGTACTGTGCTCGGTTGTGTATCTGTTTCGTGCGGAGCTAACTACAAGACTGAGTATGAAGATAGTCAAGTTATGCGCTCATGTAGAAATTTATATTCAATTATAGTTAGAGCTGTGCACCAATGTTATAAGTATCGGCGGCGGGCGCTGGTAATTTTTGTCACGGCGGCGCGGCGGCGGCGTCAATCGGCATGTATTTTGTATATATATATATATATATATATATATATATATATATATATATATATATATATATACATTTATATATATACTTTATATAAATATATAAATATAAATATATATATATATATTTATTTATTTATTTATGTACAGGGTGTCCGGAAAATCGCCCGAAATATTTTGGGACGTGATTCGGGTCTTCAAACGAAGAAAAAAGAGCTATATAAACATAGGTCCGGAAACCCAGGTAGCAAAAGGAGAACGTACAACTTGTATGTGAATAATGTTTGACAATTCTTCACGCATAGTAAATTAAATAAAGAAGCTACCTGTTTCTTCGCTACATTATTGTTCTACAAAATTATCTCAATTCTTGCACGATGAGTTGATCAATAATTTTCTGCCAAAAGCATTCTACATGTATCCTACTGTGTATAACTTTTCGAAGTTTCTATGTTCTTACTTCAGTTTGAAATATACTAATCCAATAGTGTGTGTATATTATTCGTAACATTTGGAGAGCATACTAAAAATTGGCTACAACTTAACTAATATAAAGTAACAGTATCGAAATGATGTAGCACTGTCATAGTGACTACTTGTTGATGGCATCTACCTGATTACAGTAGGATTATATTTAATTTCATGCATACGTGTTTTACGGAAATATAAGATTTCATTATAATATCATGCTACTGTTGTAGTTCAACGGTGAAACATTTTAATTACTATATTACTGATGGAATATATCCAATTATTATAGATCTATGCGCATTTATACGTAATGTATGTTCATCTCTAGCATATAGAGAGTTTAATCATATTATCATGCTACCGTTGTTGACTGATGAGGCGTCATTTTGTCCAATATATATTTTATATAGAATATATATTATGTATCATCATTCTTTGTTTTCATATTTCTTTGTTTTTATCTGTGTGAGCGAAAAGAAAGCTAGGTTTCAGTACCTCCCCAGTATCATCGAAGAAAGCATCGCAGAGGTTATGACAGATTTTATTAAATTAAAAAATTATAGAACAATGAGTAGCGCCGATAAATTTCCGAAACGAAGCCGGAAAAGTTTTGACAAATTGTCAGACAAGCAGAAACGACTTCGCCAGCAAGCTCATTATAATTCGATAATTAGAGCTGTCGAATGTGTAGCTACATCTTCAAATAGAACAATCGAAGATGATAAATGTAGTACTGCAACATCAAGCAGTGTAAATATTGAAAGTGCAAGTGACAATAGTTTTCAAGATGAAGCAGGTATTGCTACCTAGAGATAAGTTTATGTTAAAAAAATTACTATGTACGGCAGTAGCCACAGACCATGAAGCCGCGGACCAAAAATTTGTACTATCAATTTTTATAAAACAAGGGGTAAGAGCCAAACGCAAGTTATTGATGCAAAATAATCTGACATCATATATTTAAAAATTAATTTAATTTAAATTTCGGTCTACATGAGACCATCTTCAGTAAATGTAAAATACACATCCACCGAGGCCACGCTGGTAAATAAATATATATATTGTGTACATAGTTTCGTAACTTTTTCAAATGAGACAAAGACGGTGTAATGATTTGCGCAATTTAAATATAAAACTTTTCAAGTCTAATAAATTACAAAATGTTAACAATCATCGTTTATACATACGTCAATAATAAAAACAAATTATATGGCAATACAATTATTCTTCAACATTATCGAAAAAGAATTGAATTGTAATTATTGTCGCTACATTGAAAAAATGACATCAGTTTAAAAAATTGTTTAAAAAATTATAATTAACATTATATTTAAATATACATACTGAAATCTTTAATTGAGTATATTCCTCGTTGGATATGTATTTTACATTTACTGAAAATGGTCTCATGTATAGACCGAAACATCTAAATTAAACTAAGTCAGATTATATTATTTTGTTGCACTAATAATTTGCGTTTGGCTCTTAGCCCTTGTTTTACATAAATTGATTTTAATTCTCATGAGCCTATATTGTTCAATCTAATTTTTACTAAGTTTCACGTGTGAAAAACAATAAAAACTTTTATAATTTCTTCGTGGTCCGTGGCTACTGCCGTACATAATAATTTTTAATATAAAATTTTCTCCGTTTACTGATACTGGTATCGATCGATGTTTCTTTTGATCCAACAGATGATGATGATATTTTCTACAGTAGTGATACTTTGGATAGCAATTTGGATGAATATGAAGACAATAGTGATGACAAGCAATATAGCAATGACGACAATTTTAAAAGTGGTAACAATTCTACAGATGCGTACCCGAATACTGACTTTATTACGAACTTTACTAACGTGTGCGTTGAAACTAATATGACTCACGTTCAGATAAATAGAATATTATCTGTTCTTAGACAACATGAGTGTTTCCAGCAAATACCAAAAGATGCTCGATGTTTATTAAAGACTCCTAGAAAATGTGAAAATATAAAAGTTATTGAGCCTGGCCGATATCTTCATATCGGTATTGAAACAAATATTATAACAAAATTAAAAAATATTGATACAGAAATACCTCATGTATTACTTGTAGATTTTTCTACTGATGGCGCTAACATTTATAACAATGTTCAATGTGATGTATGGCCGATTCAATTTCGAATTATAAATATATCTGATAAACGCCCGATGATAGCAGGTCTTTATCAAGGAACAAAACAGCCTGCTAATTTCAAAGATTTTTTTGCTGCATTTAAAAACGAAATTATTAAATTAATAAATACAGGCTTCATGTATAATGGAAAAAATATTAAATTACAAATCAACGCATTTATCGCTGACACTCCAGCAAAACATCATTGCCTCAATATTAAGGGTCATGGTGGCTACTACAGTTGCCCTAAATGTAAAATTCCTGGGGAACGTCATAAAAACGACCGGACCCACATTTATATAGGAATAGGCTACGCTCCCAGAACCGACGAAGAATTCATTACTTTTCAAATTAATGATTCTCATATTCAGAATAATGACGATCGGCATCATAATGGCATTTCGGCATTTCACGATTTACCAATGGGATTAGTAAGTCAAGTCCCCATCGACTACATGCATTTAGTGTGCCTTGGCGTTGTTAAAAAAATTTTAGTGGCTGCATGGATTGATGGAAAATTTAAACCAAGAGCACTGAATATGGAAACACAAAGACATATTTCCGAGCGTTTACTAACAATAGCTGCATATAGTTGTCCAAAAGAGTTCGCACGTCTTCCGAGAAGTTTACATGATTGTCATCGATTCAAGGCTACTGAATTTCGGCAGTTCGTTTTGTATACTTCAATCCCAGTACTCTTAGATTTATTCGGAAAAGACAACAGAATATTATATTTTTTAAAACTACACTGCGCTATTCGCCTCTTAATTAAGCCAAAACTGAACGACGTTGAGATTAACAAAGCACAAAAATTGTTAGAATCGTTCGTTTCCGACAGCGTAAATATATACGGAAGAAATTTTTTGTCATATAACATTCATTGTTTAATTCATCTCACAGAAGATGTTCGAAAATTTGGATCTTTAGATCATTTTTCTTGTTTTCCTTTTGAAAACAACATGACATTTTTTCGCAAGATAATAAGAAGTCGCACGAAGAAACTGGAGCAAATTTATAAACGTTACGAAGAAAAAAAAATTACCAATAAGATCTTTCATGTTCAATTAAACTCAAGCAAAATAATTACTGCTTATCTTGCAAAAAAGATTTCCGAAAACAATTGTCGACCTGTTGTAATAGAAAATAATTTATTACTCCAATTTAATTAAATAAGAATTAACAATTTTACTTACAGTTTAGATGATAAGAATAACTGTTGTATATTACACGATGGCAGAATTATTATCATTGTCAATATTTTAAAATACAGCGATAGCACCTATCGTCTTGTTGGGAAAATGTTTTATAAAGTGGAGAATCTTTATGAAATTGATCAAGATTTCAATTCAACACACGTTGATATTTATAAATGTAGCGAACTACGACAAATATATTTTGATATTTTACCGTGCGATATTAAATGTAAAGCGTATAAAATGCCTTATTGGAAAAATTGTGAAAGATATTACGAAAATGATATTTCTGTTATTGCAGCGATATATAATGCTGAATGGTTGCATTAAATAATATTTAATAAAGTATGTACGCATATGTTTACGAATAATATATATTCATTCAAAATTACTCAACTCTATTATTTGAAAACGTGAATGACACTTTACTATTACAAGTATTGCGCGGGTACACGCGTCTGCTAGTGTTTTAATTACTCAATTTACTTTAACATTCCTCTAAATATTTCTTGAAGAACAAATTATCTATATATATATATATATATATATATATATATATATAGATAGATAGATAGATAGATAGATAGATAGATAGATAGATAGATAGATAGATAGATAGATATAATTTGTTCTATATGGTTTTATTTTGTTATTGTCTTTTTGTCAAATATGTACATATGTATATGCATAATATTTTTCATATTTATTTTTTATTATTTTGTTATTATGTTACTTCTTTGAGATATTGTTATATTGAATATTGATTGAGCTGCATTGCAGAGTTGTGATTACGCAGTGATGCCATTTTGAGCTCAAAGCACTATCACGCACACAAGCGAGAACTGCTACATCATATGTTCGTGCGCACTCCGAGTGTACATCATTCGCTTCGAGCGCACACGACTATCACGTGACCCCATTTATGGCGCCTAAGACCATGGTTTTTGCGCCTCGAAAATTCGAAAGGTGTTGCGATTCAAAGCGTGTGACTTCTTGTTGAGAAAGATAGCTAGTGTCCGGAATCAGCAGAATACTTCCAAATCATCATCTCAAGTTTTCACTCTTGACATTGGAAATTGTTTGAAACGAGGAGACAACAGGATTAACGGGTACGGTATGTAGTCGTTGTTGGGTGAATGATCTTTTGCAACGTAGTACTCACTCAGAGACGAGAGCCTCAAAGATCAAGCATACATAAGTATGTAGACACATAATTCAATATTGTTCAAGGTATCAAGATTAACTTTGCAAACAAGTGTATATACTTTCATATGTAGAACCTAACCTAACCTAACTATACAGAAAGTATACATGTATTTTTTATCACAAAAAATTAATAAAAATGCATCCATTACTGTTTATTAAAATAAGCTTATATCCTTACGCTTAACAAAAATTAGTTTTCAAAAAATATTACTTTTATTATTAAACGTTTTAACGTATTTGATATATTAAAATATATTATTTAATTCATCCCCACATAGGTAACAAAGTCTTATCCCATGGATCCTCCAAGTCCTCAAACCATACTAAAAAAAACTCCGGTTGCCAAGGATTTTATGGCAAGGCTAGAGTCTGATGAAAATCGGGAACTACAAGACATCTCTAATTTTACTCGAAACTTCAGAAACAATAATAATGAAGAGATCCTTAGTCCAAAAAGAAAAAAATATAAAATGCAAGGTATTAGTATACGATTAATATTTCCTTATGAAAAAATACACTCAATCATACGTTGACGGTCCGAAATAACTACCTAATTGAATGTAAACCTTCATGAAACACCCAAATTTTAGTGTTTATTCGATTTGTATTTTCTCGTAAGAGTTATTGATCTCTGAATTTTCTTGTGTTAATACTACAGCATTAAATTCATAGAAAATCTTTCCCAGATTGCTATGTCATATTCTAAAATTTTATAATCCTAATTAATATAATAAAATAATCTCTAATTCCTTTTGTAATTCTGTAGCTCGAGTTTAAGTGCACAAGCAGATATAATTTTCCAGAGATATTATACTATTATAAAAAACGTTATCTAAATTTTAGAAAGCAAGAAATAAAAAATTTGTATGGAATACACATTAAAAAGACTGTAATCCCATTTTACATAGTTGCTCTTCACATTTTTCATTCGTAACTGTCTTCTAAGAAAGAATTTTCACCAATTTAATAAATTTTATTTCTATCAAATAATGATATTTAATTTATTTATATTTATAAAATAAAATTTCATAATAAATATATACGCATTTTACATGCAAAACATAAAAATCACTCTACGTCAAATATTAATGTTATTTTTCACAAGTTTTTTTTTTATCAGTTATATTTGTTCGAAGCACCATTAACATTGAATTTATTAGTTGAATAAAATCTTCAAAATTCAATTAATGTGTTTACAATTTCTTTACACGAAGGAATAAGAATATGATTGACAAACTTAAGTTTCCAAATTGTTCATAATAATAATTATATATATTTAAAGTTATAGTTTTTGTACTTTAAAAAATTACATATTAACATTTTATGTAAAAAGTTTAAATAAATCTACAGGTATTATTTCTTTTAAAATATATTTTTGATAATTTTCAGCAACAAGTTCCCCCAAAAATTATGAAAATGTCTTAAACAAGGATTCAGAAATCGAGGAAGAAGAAAATGTTAATATACCAATATCAACTTTAAAATCAATATTATTTGAAATAAAGTAAATATTATTTATTTATTTAAATATGAAACTTTAAAAGTACCTTAATGTTCGATTGTTAACTTATTCATAGCTAATATTTTAATTAGCAAATATATGTGTGTACGTGTATATTTACATGTATGTATATGTATGTGGATAAAACCTTTCTAAATTTTTCTAGAGAGTTAAAAAAGGGACAGGAAAAAATATTAGAAGTTATAAATCAATTTGGAAATGCAAAAAGTACTAGCACAGCTGTCATAAAAGAAGTTCAAAAATTGAATCTTCCTCTGCAAACAGTTGAACAATTTCATAGCCTTATAAATGATGAGAAAGCATTGACTATTTTGGTAAGTTAAAATAAAATAACTTCATACCAAGTGTGTGTACACACACATTTATATTATAATCATTCTTTAGTGTACTTGTATATAAAACTCGGAAACTAAAGTAGGTCTTAAACCTTTTCTCAGGAAAAATATTTTGTTCTCCTCGGAGGGTTCAACATATCAAATGCCTTGGATGGTTTTTTAAAAGCAAGCGTGACAGACAAATTAATAAAGTCATCTTTCACGTGGAAAGAGGGAGATAAAAAAATTCGATTCCGGGAAACAGCTTTGAGTCTAAAATATTATGGTAATTATGAAAATTATTTCAATTATCTTGGATTGACTTGACTCTTTGATTTAAAAGTTAATCTAATGTTATCACTTGCCGAGCACTAGATAGTAACATACCCGGGTCGCAATATGTACGTTCATTTAAATTGAAAAAAGATTATTTTTTAAATGAAAGAATATATCTATGTACTACAATAAATACATTATCTCTTCAAAAAAATAAGTAATTAATAATTATTCAAATTGTCTATTTTGTTCTGCTTGTATTAAAGTCAGTTTTCCGCAAGGCAACTAGCCATAATTTGTATCCTTTGGCAGATACAAATGCACATGTGATTTGTTTGAGTCGTATTACAACAAACTTTTTTACACTTATTTTGCAAGCAACAAATTCAAAACTCGGATATTTTGTGAGCAACAAATTAGCAACAAATTCTTACATTATTATTATGTGAAATTTTATTTTTATATGTATATTGTTATGCTACCTTAATCTTCCTTTAGCGTAATATCAATTTAAAAAAAAAAAAACAGTAACAAATTTTTTTACAACAAATGAGGAACAAATAAAAATATTAGTTTGAATCGGTTCTGCTCTTCTTAATCTTTACGACAGTGATAGTGATGAGGAGTAGTTTCTCCATTTTTTGAGCAGACCTACTACTATGAACTTCTCTCAATGTTTGACAGAAGCAAAAGGTTTTGTGGTAGAATTAAAAAGTGGAACAGAAAGGTCAGTTTGAAAATTTGGAGACGTCATTGTTCTGAATGGTCACTGTCTTAAAGTCTTGCTGTATGTTCATTAACGTGATGATGCAAACAAGTTGAACTAATACGAGTAGACTAGTTCACTCTCTGTGCTTCTGTGCAGTCGAAAATTTAATTATTATTTTGCTGTTGATGATATTTACTCTTTATTTCTAAGCTTAGTTCTAAATTTATTTTATACATATTTTTATTGTAGGTGCTCTCCGGAAAATTGAAAATTTCAAAAATATTTCAGTTAAAGACTACGAATTAGAGATGTCAAAGATTATAAAAAATGCACAGCAGCGACATTATATGTCTGAGCACAGAAAGGAGCACGGAAATGTCAATGCTTTGGAGAAGTCACGCGCTGAAAATCTGCTTGCTGCTAAGTATGCGGCGGCTAGCATGACCTGATTACACGTAAATCATATAATATAATTTTTTGTAATAAAACAATATATATTATCTTATATAATAAAACATTAATACATAGTTACTTGATTTCATTATTTTAACATATTCCAAAAATTTTTTAACTATTGATACTATAGCAAATTAAGGATCAATCAAGCTAAAGATCTATGACATTTATTTTAACTTTTCGTAGACAATTTCCGTTGAAAATATAATTAAAAGTGTACATAAATAACATACAGTTTAATTACCTATTCATTTTATTTTTTCCGAGAGACTGCTTTTGCATTTTAAATAATTTTTTTTACAAATAAGTGATTATTTAGGTCATTATCAAATTATCAATATTATAAACAATTTATATTAATTTAATGAATATAAATTAATAATATCTAAATATAAAATTTTACGGAAATTTATAGAGGACTGTTAATATAGTATATAGTGCATAGACAGACAGAAATGTGAGGTACATTCAAAGAATTGTAGTGCAATATAAGCGGGCATAAAATACAAATTACTTTCAATCTACAGTAGTGCGATAGAAGCGGGCATAAAATACAGATTACTTTCGATCTACTGTAGTGTGATAGAAGTGGAACTAAAATATTAATTACTTATGATCTACTGCAGGTTAAAGGAAGCATAGATAAAATACTAGCTACTTTTGATCTACTGTAAAGCGATAGAAGCGGGAGCGAAAAGTACAAATGATTTTGAACTACTGTAGCGTAGTATATGCTGTCACAAAATGTGCGTTATGCTCAATCTACTATGAGGCAAAACAATTAAGAAAATGTGTTCGGATACAATTTAGATATTGTATGAGCTAACAGGCTTCCTCATCAAGAATAACATTTACCCTTCCAGTGTTGATTACGACTTGCTAGCATTGAGGAACGTAGGGAGAGCGGTTGTAACTGCATTATAGTTTGTGGAATTTAGAATGCTACAATCGATCTACCGTGCTACCTGGGAAATAAGTCGTTTTCGAGTTATAGCCACACAAATTAAATTTAAACAATATTTACTTAATTAAAGAGTACCAGTATTTATTTTAAAAGTTGGAACTCTTAATTGAAACAATTTGTATTAATTTAAAATAAATGTTTTAATAAGACAAAATAATTTTCTTAAAACAGAAAAAGAACACTTTATATTCTAAAAAATATATATTTATTTTTAAAAATATTGATACTTATTTCAATAATTCTAGATGTTAATCAAAAAATTTTCTTTAATACAAGTAAACTATTGTATTAATAACAAAACGTCTTTTTGAAATAAATAACATTTTTTTATTAATAAATAAATATATTTGTTTGCTTCAATAAATATATTATCAATGTTGAAAACTGTTTAATCAATACAAAAACATAATTCTTTTCTTTTAGATTATATTTTTTTAATTAATGAGTAATATTCTTTGTGTTTTAATATTCGTACTATTGTGTAATGGGGTGATTTAACGAACCTAGGAGAGAAGCACCAACTAATCACGTTACTATTAGGGTATACATTATTTCGACCAATCACAGAATTATTTGATTGATCAGTGTTATTCATACTGCAATGGTCACCTGATCAGTCGGCAACTCTCTTCTAGACTTGCTAAATTACTCAATTCTAATAATACGAATATCTAAGCATAAAAAATTTTTTTAAGTTCTCAAGATGATATTCTTATCAAAATAATGAATTTACCTTGTATATAAAATAAAGAAAACATTTGAGTCATATAAAACATTTTATTATAGTGCATACTTTGTTACTAATAAAACATTTTATTATAATGCATATATTGTTACTAATAAGTAACAGAAAGTATCGCAATTGTGAACATACAATACTAAAAAAATAATATTAGTAGAAAAAGAGGAAAAAGTACGTTATAACGAATCTAAAAGCTTTATACTTATATATCAAAACTTTTAACATATAATAGTTATAAAAAAGAAGGAATATAATATTTATTATTTGACATAATGTGAGCATTGTAAACTTTGTAATCTACAAGATTATTTATTTTGAGCAATAAATCCCCATTCGTTATATGCTCCATAGTTCTTTTTCATTATATGCTCCATAGTTCTCGCAATAACACAAATTGATGTACTTATTAAATAAGAAAAATACATTTTTACATTTATTAATTATAATGTACTTAATTTTCCCAAAAACTAGAGACGCATATGTTTTTATATTTATAAAATTATTGATTTCATAACGAGTTCCATATAATCTCGCCCATAGAACACAATAGTAATCGTCAACATGTCCTGGTAATAGAAATTTAAAATTATTATAATCATTTACAAAATTTAATTTTGAAATAGAAGATCTATGGGAAAGTCGTATTGGGAACTTTTTGTTACAAATAATGTTAATTAAAAATAATGGGAACACATAGACAATTTAAATCGGAAAAACGCTTGACATCGGAATTTTTCACAAGACAAAATGTAACGTAATTTTAATTAACACTAACGAATTCTGTACTTTAAAAAGTAAAAGAAACATTCTTTTTACTTTCTTCGAGTAGAGCAAAAACAGATCTTTTCATAATGCCCTTCTTTATAAAAATATCAAATGTATTTCTTAAGTAATGGAAAATTATAGGTTTCATATAATAACTTTAAGAATCAAACATTTTATTTTATTAAAAAATATATAATAAATGTTACATTGTTACATACAAAATAATGTTGAAAACCAAAGACATTAATGGATATATTTTACAACATTTTTATTTATTTATGTAAATATTTTTTTAGTTAGTTTTTTCTCTAGTTTTTTATCTACATAACTATTTCAATGAAATCATAAGATTTTTTTGTTTAATTCATTAAACAAAAAGATTTTATAATTTCATTGAAAATGTGTCCATTAACATCTATCGTTTTCCGTATAATTTTGTATGTAATAATCTAATATTTATTATATACTTTTTAATAAACTGCATATTACAAACTTGGTAAAACATGACAAACGATATTAACAATTAAACAACTTACTTTCAAAATTTTTAATTTGATTTGAGATTTTCCAGCTTTAAATCTTTTAATATTTTTTGAGTCTCTTCATCAGCCATGTTACAGAACCTATTTAAGGTACTTGAGGCAAATAAGGCCCAATACTAAATAAAGCCCACTTTTAAATTTACCATTTAAAAACCCGCTTTATGTTTGAAATATATGCTTAAAAGATATGTCATAGGAAGTAGATAAAGACTGAATAGGAAATTAATACCGCTGACAACACGTTTATTCAGTGCAACGAAAGTTTGTAACAAAGTGGGTAAATCAGTCGTTTTTATAAAAATGTGTTGTAATTTTAATAAGTATACATTATTTTATGGTTAAATTAATACCGCTGACAACACGTTTATTCAGTGCAACGAAAGTTTGTAACAGAGTGGATAAATCAGTCGTTTTTATTAAAATGTGTTGTAATTTTAATAAGTATACATTATTTTATGGTTTATGGCAACATATTATAATATTATTCAACTTTCTAACTATAGGAAGAAACAAATATGTATATCAATTTTCTGGAATAAATATATTTTTTTATAAATAATGTATTAAGAAATAAGGCTTTCTTGTACATTAATTGTTATAGCTATTGTCATTTGTTTATTATGTATGTAGCTTGCAACAGAGAATAACGATTTTCAATGATATTAACTTTCCATAAGCTAAAATTGCACTAGAATAGCCAGAATTTTTTATTGTTAAAATATTAATTACAGACAAAATTAAAAATAATTGTGATGTTTTACTAGTATAATAGATCTTAAAGGATTTTGTATTTATGATTGTATTAATAATCATTTTAACAGTTGAGTTGTGTTACGAACGTTTGCGTTACGCAGAGTTAAGTATTGAAGTAAAGTTCTTCAATGGTTTAGTTCAAACTTGATAATATTGTGTATTTTAGTACATAAAACATAAATATGAATATAAAATCGTTGCTCTTAAGCAAGTAAAAAATTATAAAGCGTTAAAGATTGACACTTGTGAGGTTAGGAAATCACACCAATGGCATAAAAGAACATGCAAACGTGTATGTTTGCATTTGTTTTTTGTATACCTACATCCTTTTTTAAATAAAAGAAAGTCTTAACAACAGCTTTTTTACAGACTTTCAAAATCTGTGAAAAATAGAAATTTCGAAATATTCCCGGACTAGTTACGAATTACCCCGGGCTTGGGACTATTCTTAATTATTGGCATTGGTCGACATTTTTATATGTACTTTAAAGCAAGTACATTTGCATGTTCTATCTATACCGGCATTGTGAAGGGGAAGGTTCAACCTTTCAAACCGGCTCTCTCTTTTTTTTTTTTTTTTTTTTTTTTTTTTTTAATATAGGACTCAGGAGAGTTACAAAAGAAAAAAAAGGTCTAACGGTTTGTCCCGGTCCCCCCTATAATAAAGACGCATTAGGATTTAATGTAGCTCGAATCGTAAATGTATAACTTCAATATAATTACAGCAAAATAACAAGTCTAAATTGCAGGAAATTGGACTCCAAACGATGAAGTAGTACTCGCACGCGGCCGTGGTACCACACGATATACAGAACACAGGATAACAGTAACGGACACGAAACGCTTGTCGCGCGTGATAGCGACCTCCGTGAAGTTGGCACCCGACTTTTACGAAATCGAATTTCAAAGTGTGTTTCTTGTAAGATTTTGTCTGTAGATGATTGTAGTGAATATTATTTTGTTTGTAGTTAAAAATAAATGCGTATCTTTCTCTGTTAAAGAGATTGCGATCTTAGAGAAGGAAGCTTTTACGTGTCCGTTTATTTACTCAATTATTTATGTATTTAATTTATCTATGTATTTTTATGATCCGACTTTTTAGTATTTTTTAAATAATTATGTATTAATTTATTTACTCAATTCTTTTTGACAAACTCTATCAACGGACACATTTCTTCACGGCGGAATCACGTACTTATGTTTATATTCTCCACGACTTATACTTATTGTTTTAAGTTGCTTGTCTATATTCTGTTAAATCAATGTATCTCCGACCTGCTTATGTACGCTTAACGACTAGTCGAGTCGATTGGAAACATCTTGTACTGACTGCGGCCTTCCCTAATTCCGTTCGATAACTACTATTGTCAAATGCCTTATCCATGGCTTCGCGAGTCGTCGTCGATTTTTAATGGTAAGTTACTCAAATCTACAACTCTTTAAAGTTACTTAAAGTTTATTACATAATATCAATTGTAGGGTGATCAAACTTTCCCCATAACACGTTAAAATAATTTTCACTTCGGAATCGGCAAACCGGCAGTGACAATCACATGGAATCGGCGATGACTCAAGCACTGATTCGTTAAGAGGATAAGATTGTTTACGAATTTCTGATTTATGTATTCAAAATTTTTTGCTGATGATGCCAAAGAGAGTTGAAACGTTCAAAGATTAATGTCGATTGATTAAATGAATCTCAGTCTATAAATAACTATTTATTTCAGCGCAAAATCAACCGCGCTACACTCTTATTAGCCCTACGCATTATATTTTTATAAAGATGTATAAATTCATTATATTATATATTATACACTGAGAAAAAATCTTTTTTGATTAAATAAATACATTACATTGAAATTAAATGTTTTAACTTAAATAAATATTTACTTTATTTAGAAAAGCGTTACATTTCATCTATTAAATTATTCGTTGAATTAAGAAAAATATTATTTTTAAGATTAAATATGAAATATTTAAAAATAAGAAAATATTTATTTAAAAATAAAAAAAAATTTATTATAATGAAGAAAATCTGTTTTTTTTTTTAAACAAGTCGCCAAAAACAGAGAAATTATTTATTACTTTAATAAATTCAATATCTTTTAAATTAAGAAATCGAATGTAGATAATATCTCTAATTTGAAACAAAAAAATATTTATTTGAATTATGTGTCTACACTTCATTGGCCGTAAAAAACACATTTGTGGATACGATACCCTATGCCGACTAGTGATAATACTTTTGAATTCTACACAAAAAAAAGGTATTTGAAAAATTCTATTTGCGTGATATAACAGTATTATTCAATAAAAAATTAATAAAATAAAATTAATGGTTTTTAATTGTACTAAATAAATATATTTACATTTAATAGTATTATTAAACGTTCAGTAGTACTCAAATAAATATTTATTAAAATTTACTAATTTTTCCCCTCAGTTAAAAAAAAATTGTCTAATTAAGGAGAATAATTATAATCGATTATTTTCTTCATAATCAACCTGGATCAATTTACTCTTTTTAACGGAACGGTCTTTACCAGTGCGATCACTGGATATAGTTCATCGCATATTGCGCAACACGTCGCACATCGCGCTAGTGTATACGGTCCTTAAGTTATAGCGAGCAACAAAAGACAAACGCTATCACACCTCCGTGAAGTTGGCACCCGACTTTTACAAAATCAGATTTTAAAGTGTGTTTCTTGTAGGATTTTGTCTGTAAATGATTGTAGTAAACATTATTTTGTTTGTAGTTAAAAAATAAATATGTTATCGGTTTTCAAAAAACAGTAAAAAATTATTTAATAGCTACAGCTCAAATGGCATCAGATTTCAATCTGAAATCGTTTGTAGTTGTTTGTAGTTCAAGAATTTTTGTTTATAGTTTAAAAATAAGAACGTTATTAATTTTTAAAAAACAGTTGAGAATTATTTTATAACTACAGCACAAATGGCATCCTACTTCTATATAAAATTGTTTGTAGTTGTTTGTAGTATCAAAATTTTTGTTTGTAGTTAAAAAATATGTTTATAATTAACTTTTAAATAACAACTGGTTATTAAATAACAATAAAAAAAAATTACATCATGTCGTCGTTAAAAATCGTTTGTAGTTGTTTGTAGTGTAAGAATTTTTGTTCGTAGTTGATTTTAAAAATCAATAATATACTTATCCTTAATTATAAAATAAATTTTGAACTACAAACAACTACAAACAATATTAGAATGAAGTCTGATGCCATTTAAACTGTAGCTATTAAATAATTTTTTATTGTTTTTTAAAAACCGATAACATATTTATTTTTCAACTGCAAACAAAAATTCATAAACTACAAACAACTACAAACCATTTCAGATTGAAATTTGATGCCATTTGAGCTGTAGCTATTAAATAATTTTTTACTGTTTTTTAAAAACCGATAACATATTTATGATTGACTGGTATCACAAGCCTGCTTTTTCAGGTAGATACCTTAATTTTCTTTCGGCACACCCACTGTCACAAAAAAGAGGAACAATTATGGGAATGGTTGACAGAGCATTCTTATTATCGAACCCTAAATTCCAGAAAAAGAACCTTGAGCTTATTATTAATATACTGTTACATAATGTTTACTATGTAAAGATTATCTTTGAGACTATTAATAGCCGGTTGAAATCACTGATTTATAAACACACACACAAAAAACCAGAGATGACGAATGATTCCACTGTAAGAGAAAAAAACTCCGTGGTTCCTATTACCATACATTCCCAATATTTCTGAAAAACTTTTATCTATTACGAAGAATCTACATGTAAAACCGGCCTTTTTTAGTCTCTACAAATTAAACAGGTTTATTAAAGGACAGAAGAATACTCTCCTAATGAGTTCTATGAAAAATGTTGTATACAAAATCGCTTATAAAGAATGCGATGCTTAATACGTTGGCCAGACAAGCAAGAAACTGAAAACATGAATAACGGAACATCGCAACAACATTAATTGGAACCCCTCCGTAATTATTGAATACCGTATAGAGTTTAATCATGAATATGAATGAGAGAACATCAAAATTCTTGATTCTGATCGTTTCCTTGGAAAGCGACTAGTGTCCGAAATGTTGCACATTTAGATGCAAATAAATGGCTTGAACTCACAATCGGATACCGAATATTTACATCATGCGTATCTTTCTCTGTTAAAGAGATTGCAATCTTAAAGTAGGAACCTTTCACGTGTCCGTTTATTTACTCAATTATTTATGTATTTAATTTACCTATGTCTTTTTATGATCCGACTCTTTAGTATTTTTTAAATAATTATGTATTAATTTATTTACTCAATTTTTTTTGATCATATCTATCAACGGACACATTTCTTCACGGCGGAATCACGTATTTATGTTTATATTCTCCACGATTTATACTTATTGTTTTGAGTTGCTTGTCTATATCCTATTAAATCAATGTATCTCCGACCTGATTTATGTACGCTTAACGACCAATCGATTGGGAACCGCTCGATTGGAAACATCTTGTGCTGAGTGCGGCTTTTCCTAATTCTGTTTAATAATTAATATTGTCAAATGCCTTATCCATAGCTTTGAGAGTCATCGTCGATTTTTAATGGCAAGTCACTCGATTCTACAACTCTTTAAAGTTACTATTACATAACATCAATTATAGGGTGATCAAAACTCCCCCCATATCACGTTAAAATAATTTTCAATTTGAAATCGGCAAACCGGTAGTGACAACCACATGGAATTGGCGATGACTGCAGCACTGATTCGTTAAGAGGATAAGATTGTTTACGAATTTCTGATTTAAGTATTCAAAATTTTTTGCTGATGATGACGCCCAGGAGAGTTGAAACATTCAAAGATTAATGTTGATTGATTAAGTGATTCTCAGTCTATAAATGACTATTTATTTCCGCGCAAAATCAACCGCGCTGCACTCTCATAGACTTAAACATTATATTTTTATATTTTTGTTTCGAGAGTCTTTATCATATTGTTCATACAGTTTTATAATACAATAATTTATGATAAAGTATTTATAAGTTCACAACAGTTTTCCATAATTCACGTTTGCAGATTTTAATAAAAAATTATTAAAATTTCCAAGAAAGTAAAACAAACTTCATTAAATTTATGTAAAAAAGGGTGAAAATCCGTTAATCAATTAATTTATTATTTAATAGATTTCGAAATACTTATGTCAAAGTTATGCCAAAATAATAAAATTAATGAAAATTAAAGATGAATAAATTTGCTCGAGATTCACGCTAAGTGTTGTACGCAATAACAAAGAAATAAATTCAAATTTTAAATGGACGTTTCGACGTTTTAATAAACGGTCTTCTTTAGTACAAACAAAGCAAGCATCAGTAACAATAATTAACAACAATGTTTGATCCTAATTTTTTAAATATCAAACCAACCAATAATTATAACAATTACCAAATCTATGGAAATCCGTAAATAAAAATCGTCCAGTGATTGTTAGTTATAAATTAACATAAGATGATCATGACCTCTCGGAAACGTGTGTAGACACATATTTTGGAAATTAAAACGACTCACACTATAAACTACCGAGCGCAATAAATAAGTAATAAATAAGTGTCCGAGTTAATGAACAGGTAAGGCCGTGAAAATTATGGATGAGATTTAAATATATAAAACTTGGTTTTCAATTAAAACCCTTTGTATTCTTGGAAAACTAGATTATTTTATTAATAGAAACTTTCGCTAATAATTTTATAATGCTATACATATTCAATAAATAACGAATATATTGCTTCATGTAAATGTATCTACGAGTAACCGTTCGATTTTGCTTTGTCTCAATTAGTAACCTATGTTTGTCCCAATTAGTGAAATGCAAACGAAGTGTCAAGTATGGATAGGTTAAAATGAATAAATTTGCGACTTTTATGCAAAAATTGATCTGGACATGAGAAAAATGCAATTTTCGGTAAGAAAAAATAATTTTGTGAAAGTATCATTTCGAAAATATAGTACATCTTAAATATGTCAATTATTTTTATTAGAGATTGTGAAATCATTTACTGTGCGGATTTTTTTAACGTTAAAAAGCTGCAAAACAAGCTAATGTGAAAATAAACTAAAATTTAATAATAACATGAGATTATTTCCTGAAGCAAATAAAAAAATCACATTAATTCAATCTATTTTATCTAGTCGGTCACTATTTTGACACGTATATTTTTCGGTACATATTAGTAATCACCACCATTATTTTATTTTTAACTAGCCATGTAATACATTTGCATTTACTGTTAATTTCTTCTACGTCCAAATAATATAAGCGATCACTTTTATCACCATTTCTGATAAAATATATAATCTAAATACAATCATTAATTGACACAAGTGCATCATAAATTTCTCGTATCTTAAAAGCTAACGTCACACATACGCCTGGGTGACATGTGCTCGCATTTAATATGCTTAAACTAATAAAATAAAAGAAAAAAATGATAAGAACTCATATAAACATGTACTACTTTAAAATTAGAACGTTAAAATGTTAATACTAAAGATGTGTAATGCAAAATTTCCTTGCAATTCCAATAAAATGTATGTGCCCGTTCACTAACTAGGACAGGTTACTAATTGGGACATTCCCATTAAGTAAAATAAATTAAAATAAATATTAAAAAGATTTTTTGGGGTTATAAATGTAAAAGGTTATAAATCAAAATGTTGTATTAAATTATAAAAAGAAGTTAAAAAAGCGTGATTAATAGAAAAAGTAGTCAATAAATAAAATATAAAAAGATAAGAAAATTGAACGGATTAAAACTAAAATTAGTATTACCTGTAAGTTTTGAAAAGTTGTGTCTTAGTCACGGTAGAGTCTTAATTTAAAATAAGAATACACAAACGTCACTTTCGAAGTGCTTAGAGGCAACTGATTCGGAGCGAAACGGGGAAATAATTACAACCGACAGTCAAGATAGGAAAGAAGGGATAAGGATTTAAGGAGGGGAGTTTTGGTCAAGGATAGGAAGATATGCTTTAGAAAGTAGTTCGGTGTCGCTTTACTTGATGTAGCTGGCAGACAAATCTAGCATAACACGGGAGCTAGAGGCGAATAGGAAGCTGGGTGCTCCCGGAATTAAAAAACATTGAAATGCACCTACATCGTACGCATACGCGTAGAGACATGAAAAAAATCACGGATACTCTCGTAGTACAGTACAAAACGATGGCTTTTCCCGGGTACGGCACTCATTTTTTATTAAAAAAAATATATATTTAACTTATTATTAGGAAGGGTTTAGATGTTGTCGGGAAGTGAGTCAGATAAATTTAACTTACGCGTTTCCTGAGCTCTTCTTAATAATTAGTAAATTTATTCAAAACGAGCCTACGAATTTTAATTGTTAAATAAAATTAATAAATTTAACAATTATTTAGCAGCTATGTCGTATACGAATTGTGAGTTGAAAAAAAAATGTATTTATGTTTAATTTTTTTTTTAAATATGAATACATTTATACCGCCGTCATTTGGGTTATCCGATGTGCACCACGGGGAGGTTGCACAGTCGGATTTTGCATATCATGTTTGTCTTTTGCAGACATGATGTCTCTTATAAACATGATGTTTCTTTTTTACATATTTAGTTTTTCAGACATGATGTCTCTTACAGATATGATGTCTCTTATAGACAAAGTTTTTTATTACATACTTCTTTTGATGAGTATGACGTTTTTCTCTTTTGTTGCCCAGTCTGTGGTTGTGGCTTATCACTTTGAATTATTAAGTGCAAAAACGCTGGAAATTTGAATATACTTATAAAATGGAATGGAGCACTTTCTGATTTTTTCAAATATTTTACAGAGTTCTTAGTTGTTAAGTACTGCTCGTTATTCAATAAAATTAAATGTCGTTTTGTAACTTTATTTTCCATTCGTTTATCCGAAACTTAATTTGCTAGATAACTTGCTATGCCTTTACGTGCCACACTCATATCGTCTTCAGTAAATTGTGTGAAGGAACAGGAAGCAATTATTTATGCCCATGTGCATACGTGCACTCCACAATTTCCGCCTACATTGTTATTTTTTATTTGCGAAGGAACGTCTCGTGGAGTGTGTAGTGTATATTCATTCCACGAGGTAATTCCAACGTGTTCTTGAATAAAATTGCAAATTCCATTTAATATTCTTTCTTCTGGACTTCCGTGTAATGAATCTAAATACACTATGTTTTGCTATGAATGGACTATCACCAGAAGTGTCCAATGAGCCGCAAAGTGAATTGGTATGAACCACATGGGGTAGTCCCACACTGTGTTTTGCGTTGCCCACTTATTATACCCGACACTAACGAACCCTCGCGTTAATATATTTTGACAAATATGAATATCAAAACATAGCAGTTGAATGTTTTTATTTTTTGCTGGGTAACAGGATGAAAAATGCATTAATAATAGTGTCGCAGGTATTGATCTGGTAACAGCGATCTGAAATTTTTACTTTCAGTTATGTACCCGTTAATATCTTTTCTTAGGTCGGAGAACTCATCAGGGTATCTGATATTTGTATGAAATAATAATTTGTCTGCTGCTGTTTCATAATATCCTGATTTACATTTTTCTGGAAAATCGTAATCTTTACGTGAAATTGTAATCTCTTGATTTGTAGTCTCTTGATTTTGTTGAATCGTTTTGTTGTTTTTTAGAAATTTAGAATATATTAAAAATTTGTTAGGTTTAGATTTTTTTCATGTCTCGACAGGATCATTTTTGTCATCACTGATCTTTTTTTTTTTTTTTCTTTACAACGCGTAGTTTTTAAAGAAAATTTTCGTTCTTGTAATTGCCCTTCAATAATTTTAAAATTTGTTTGTATAAATCTAGGTGCAGGTAAGCGTGTTTCTTCGTCCAGTATCTGATGTTTTAAAATTTTAAAATAATTTTTGACGGGAGCATTGCTGTCCCGACTTATGGTAAGTGGAATTGTGCAATGCCCGTAGCAGACCATAAAGGGAAATATGATATTAGAAAATCCGTGACGTAATCAAAAATCTCTTTAGACAAAAATCGGTTCAGTTTTGAATTGATTTTATTATTTTCTTGTGCACTTTCCTCTATTTTTTTAAATGCCTAGTAATACAAAGAAGATTTCCTGAAAGAAAACATTACAGCTTGTTCTTCTGGTGGTGAATATCTATCATCTGAGATATTGTTAATATCTTCTGTATTATTTTCACGTATGGTATTACGTGGTCAAAGTCATTTATTTCGTGATTATTTCCAAAAAGTTTTACAAATACGCTATAAACTTTAGCAGTAGCTGATACACAATTACAATGTAACGTATTTGCTAACAGCGATGCTGCTATAGAACGCATTTGTTTTTGCGTTTTTTTATCCGGGTAACATTTCTTTATTTTTTGTATAGGCGTCTTTATAAAGTAGGAAAAACATATATGTATAATATAATTGTCACATTTTTTTTTATTTATATATATATATATATATATATATATATATATTTCATATTCTTCATACATGCGTTGAATATAACTTTATTAATTAATGTCGTTAAAAGTTCTGCAGGCCGACTGTATTAATGTTAGACTAAAATCTGTTTCGGTTTTTTTTATTTTTTTTGTTGTTATTTCTCTTTAAGTTGTCATTGAATACATCCAAAAAATGTTTAATTGCAGTAATATCATGCTTCGACTATAAATTCTGCTATAAGCAACATCCCAACGTCTATATTTTTTGGCAATAGCCGTACATAATAATAAATCGTAGTTGCAATACGAAGAAGTTTAGGCTGTGCAATAATTGAACTAGTGCCATCCAGGTGTAAATGTCACAATTTATTAGCAGCTAAGTTTTTAATTTGTTTTTCACTAAATAAAATAACGGTATTAATGAAAATTTTTGTATGTAAGCGTCTAGTACTTCACCTCGGATCTATTCTTGTTCTTGATCATAAATTTAACAAAATCTTTATCAAGATCATGTTTTGCTCGATTTTCATGATATTTTTTGTAAAATATCTAAACTCGGGAACTTGTTCAAATTTTCCGGCTGTAATATTTCTTTATCAACTTTAGCAAGCATTTTTAATTTAATCTCTATTGCCGATCGTTAATTTTTTCTGTGAGGAAAAATTTAAATTTTATACATGTTGAGTGTTAGCATTGTCCTGATGCAGCTCGAAAGAAAAAATTACCTCTATTCAACTTGTTCTTATATTTTCATGCTATGAGATGGCTAAAACGCACAGAAAATATTTTTTTTCAAATTCGATATTAAAAGTGTCTGCCCTTTCCCACCTTTTTCGTTTTGTTCAATAGAAATATTCGGAGATAACTGCTTAAAATTTTACGCAGACACGTTTGTTAATGAATTTTTGTTATTCGCAATAACTTTTATACGCAAAGAGAATTGACTACTTAATGATGAATCATGATCATTGTCAATTCATTCATTTGTCAGAACGAAGAGATTAATAATCTGTAATAGTTCATTATGTATGTTCATCAATGATCAGACTTTGTAAAAACATCTCTATTGTTGTTGCTTCTTTATTCACATCATTGTGCAGAAAATCCACATTGTAATTATTCTTAGACACATCTGAGGATGTTACTTTCTTCACGTGTTCAGTTTACTCTACGTATTGTACAGGTGAACATACATTAGAAGTTTTTATACTCTCAATAATGCTTCTAATGCTATTTGTATATTTTTTAAAGATGTCTTTACATTTTCCATGATGTTTTTCAACTGTACGTGGATCCCCATTTCCTAAAATATTACTGCAAATATGTAACCATAAATATTTACAGGGGTGATGTTGCAAACGCAAAACAAAATTGTAAAAGTTATTACCGTATTTATTATATATTTGAACAATAACGTTATAAATAGCATCAATTGTAATCAATTTTGCGTATGCTGCTCAAATATTATATATATATATATATATATATATATATATATATATATATAATAAAAGGTACAGATAGAAAAAGATGTGTGTAAAGTTGGTGTATGAAAACTCACAAAAAATTGTGATTTTTGGCTTTGTTAATTATACGTCAACTTCACACAGTCGCGACTGTTTTTTCTCTTCTGAGTCCTACTTCTCAGCGTTTCCACTTTCGCTGATCATCGAAGCACGTATCTCCGCGATCTCCGTGGCACACACTGGAAACGGGACTTGCGATCACTCCTTTTCACTTTTGTCTGAACCAGGCTTTTCTGCAAATGCTGTAGTAGGTGTCAAGGTAGACGTAAGCTTAACGAAAAAAGAAATCAGTTTTATTCAATCGTTTTCTTTATTGTCAATATTTTTTAAAATTTGAGCAGCATGAAAACATACGCGAAATTAATTACGATTGATACTATCAGTGACGCTATTATACAGATATATAATAAATATGATAATAACGTTTACGATTTCGTTTCGCGTTTACATCATCCCTCTAAACATGTATGGTTAGAATTTACAATAATATTATAGGTAATAGGGACCAGCGTACAGTTGAAAAACATCATAGAAAATGTAAAGACATCTTTAGGAAATATACAAATAGCATTATAAGCGTCATTGATACCAAAACTCATAATGTAATGACATCTGCACAATACGTAAAGCAAATTGAACGCGTGAAAAAAGTAACATTCTCAACCGTGTCTAAAATTGATAACGATGTTGATATTCTGCACAATGATGTGAATACAGAAGAAACACCAATGGAAATGTTTTCACAAAGTCTGATCATCGACTAACATACATCATACTGTTACAAACGATCAATCTCTTCGTTCTGATGTACGAATGATAATTGAAGATGACTATGATTCATGATTAAGTCAATTCTCTTTGCGTATAAAAGATATTGCGATTAATGAAAGTTCATTATCAAACGTGTCCGCGCAATATTCTGATTTATCTCCGAATTTATCTGAGTTATCTTCGAATAACTTTCCTGGAAAGAAAATTATTGGTTGAGAGAAGAAAGTTTCAATACGCGGAAGCTCTTTCGTTCTCCCTAAACACTTTTGGGAAGAATTCTGGATTGGCAACGGTGAACCTTTATGAAAGAGTTAGGTAGATGCTTTCAATATTGAATTTGAAAAAAAATATCCTCTGTGCGTTTTAGCCATCTCATGGCATAAATGTAAGAATAAGTTAAATAGAAGTAATTTTTTCTTCTAAGCTGCAGGGCAATACAAACATTCAAACACATGTATAAAATTATCAGAGCTAATGCTTCCACAGGTTTATAAGAAATGACGTTATTATTTTTCTTAGCAACACTTTAAGCTTCATTAATTTTTTTTGAGTGTGAAGGCGTTGTCATAACTACTTCCTTTATCAATCTTCGAATTTTCGTTTAAACGTAAACTCTTTTCTGCAGCATATATTATCCGTTCAGTATTATTTTTGTTACAAATTTCACTAATTTTCCGCTTCTTACTTCGTTCACTGCACAATCCGAATTCTTTTTGCGGTCGACCACCTCGATTTAATTGAGATGATATAGAATTATTATGTGGGATTGAAATTTTAATAATAGTATCGAACCAATCTAAATTATTTTCCATAAAACGTTTTTGTTTTGATTAGAATCCTCCCATTTCTTCTTAATTTTAGAGTAATATTTTCGCATCTCAGATTTTGTACACGTACTCAAAACATCCATACACAATATACTTTTGATGAAAAGATCTACAGATTGATACCGCGAATTCCAGGAGGCTGAAGATGATGACATCAACGTTTCAAACAGCTCACGTCGCATAATTTCAAAAGACATGTTTAATTAAAATAAGACACCAAAGTGAGAAATGTCAGCAAACCACCATAAAAGAAAATTAAAGTAATACTATAAACGGGAAGCTCTTTCGACTGAAACGCAAGACGCGACAATAGGTCGACAATTGCTTGAAGCAAAAACAAATGACTATCAATACAGGCAACATTCAGCCGAACAATCGAATGGAAAGATATTTTCTCGAGCAAAGCATCATCGGCACGCATAATAATTTAAAAACGCTACATAATTTTGTCCTTTAATATAAGTCATTTTTTTAAGAAAACGTATTGATTAAAATGTTGTAGTTCTTTAGTTTTTGAAATAAAATATAATATTATTAAAAGATATTATTTTTTATAATCAATGATATCGTACCCAGACAGAAATAATAAAAGAATCAACGTAGATTTGATTGCCGATTTGATCATTTCGACATGGAATCAACATCGATTTCATTATCATTTCTAATTGGGTATGACTAAAGTGTATGACATTCAAATAAAGAAAAAACCTATGCTGGTCAAAACGGATCTTAGTGCTCAAATAACAATTTCCTAGAAGATTTTATATACATTAATATACATATAATGCTCCCGAAATAGAAAATGTATATAAATTCATCTAGGAAATTATTTGGGCACTAAGACTCGATTAAGCATTAATATATTATCCTTCTTTCGCATTTACCGTCTAAACATTTCATGTGCGCGATGTGTTTTTTTACAAAACGCCATGTCTCTCTACAAAAAAATTCACTTTTCTTGAAAAAGAGCAAATAAAAGCAGAGCACATACTTTTGTTTTTACTTTGAGAATACTATCAACTTTCTATTTATAAGAAAAACAGAACAGGGTCTTATAGAGCTTTTTTTGTAATTCCCGAGGAAGTTTATAATATTGCTATGTGCATCAATATAACAGAACAGAATTTTATTCTTTATTTCTACTCGATATTCTAAATTATTTTATAATTTTTTAAGAGGAAAAGGTTTAATGAAACATAAAAAAATTAAAGTTTCTTTATTGTTAATGTTTTCCAGAATTGTCAAACAATTGTATTACTATTACAATTCATAAAACGTTTTGCAGTTTCCTACAATCTCGGACTTAGAGCCATTTTACCATTATTCTGGCGATGATTCTTAATATAAAATCAATTTTCATACACTTTAAACATTTCTACATAACATTATAGCAGTCAGAAGCTCTTACAATAAGTTTCATTTTTAAGGTTTTGTCCACGGAAAGAGGGCTTTGGTCCCACTGTGCGGCGTAGCGCGGCGACGTACAGCTCTAAGTATAGTAATTTGACATTAGAAATGTAAATTAATGCGGCTAAAGAAGGACAAGCACGTCCGAAACATTCTGTTAACTGTATCTTGGTTGTTAAAATTAAGATAAATTGTAATTTGGAAAACCAAAGAACAGCTCGTTCTCGGTCTTATATTATTCATTATTTATTGATACCAGCGTAAAAAGATTGATAGAATTGAAGAACTTAAAAGAAGAAAAACCACTACTTCTGCTAAAGTAATTTAAATTTTCTTTATATTTTTCCACATAAAATTCTATTATAATTTAATTTTTAAATATAGTCCTTTCGTACAAATATCTTTATATTTATTATACATAGAAACCAATCTAGCTCACGCCGATTTAAACTCAAATTATGTAAGATTTTAAAAGTCGAAGAGACTTAAATATTAAGCTCCTTTACTCAAATTTTATCTTAAATCAACATCGAGGTCGCAAGCGGAAAATGGGTTTTTAAAATAAAACAAGACAGAATGTATAAAGCTCGACTCGTAATACGAGGATGTGAACAGGAGTGAGTTTTCAAGAAACGTTTAATCCAGTTATAAGTATAAGTGCGTCAAGAAGTCTATTTGCACTAGTTGCTATTAAAAAGTAGTAACTAGACATAAAGACAGCTTTTTCTTAATGGAAATGTTGAAGATATGTACATATATCCGTCTAAAAGATATGATAGTAAAGGAAAAGTTTTTAAATTAAAGAAGACTTTATATGGTTTACGGCATGCTTCACTGAGATAGAATATACGCTTTATAGATTTTCTCGAAGAAAAGAATTTTAAGCCAATGCGAACAATGTATTTTTAAGAAAAGTAACAAGTATATAATTTTAGGAATATATGTAGATGATGGAATGCTTATTGGAAATTATACTAAAAAAGACATTAAAAATGTAAAAAAAACGTTAAGTATATTTTTTTGTAATATATTATTAAGGTTACAAAATTTTTTGCAAAAATTTGTGAAATCTGTCTAAAAAAACATTAAAAATGTAAAAAAAGCGCCATGTATATTTTTTTAAATAAAAAACCAAACTAAACCAAACCAAAACTGCAATGAATGAAATCAAACATAATACCATCAAAAAGAAGTGAAATCAAAAATATTGAAAGTATATTTATTACCGATGGGGTGGAAATCTTTTGACCACGTTGCGATTTATCACCAGCCACTTACAGTGTTAAACAGTGGAAAAACTCTAGGCATCGATCGCTCTAAATGACTGTTCAATCGCAACGTGGTCTAACGGGACACTTCCGTACCAATGAGCAGCAAATTGTGTGACAGATAAAATCAAAGATGGGCAAAATCTCTAGCAGCAGCATACTTAACGCGCCCGTTTTCTTTTATACAACTAATACCGTTAAAGTTATCTTTTATAACGATTTAGTAATAACGTTTTACGACAAGTAATAACTTTTTACTACAATAATAATAATTATAAAATAACGATAATCTTTACTAAGATTATTAGTGCAGAAAATGTCATATAAAGTTCATTTAAATGCACTAACAAACTTATTAAATATTTATTCAAATTAAGATTCATTGTAAGCCTAAAATTTATTTAACAAAATCTTTTTGAAATATTATGTTTATACTTGTAATAAAGTTTATTTTATAAAAGAAGAAATTTTATAGTAAGCAAGTTGTTCACACATTCTTCTTCATGCTTTATTCAGTAAAATTTATATTATTTAAACTTTGTATTTAATACAAAATTTTGTATTTTGTATAAAGCAATATAATCCACTTAAAAAATAGAAATGTTATGTCAAATAATAACTTCTATTGTTACCATAATAAAGTTTATGAATGAATATCTTTTCAATTTAGACATAAAATGATGGTCATTCTATTTTTCTTGTTATTTAAGGAGTAACAATAGTAAAATGAGCTGTGTGTGTATGTGTGCGTGTATGTTGACTTACATTACAGGCATGTGCACATACATATATACATATTAATTTAAAATATAACTTACACTTTAATCATTATTTACAAAACTTGTTAAATAATGATTAAATCAATTTTCAGTACTGGCATTGATTGGAACATAGTTCTAATAATAACATTAATATTTAACAAAATTAATCCAAATTCTGGTAAAAATGACGTTATAAAATGCAGTATGCTAAAATATTATTAAAAAATTATTATGTAAGTTTAACATAAAGATAAGCTTGTTGAATGTACAGAACAGTTTAGTTTAAATTTTTACAATATTTATCATTACATTTAATATTAATCGTCAAATAATGTAATTTAAAAATCTTGTGATTTACTAGAGCATTACAAAAAATAATAAAACAGTACTTGTTAAGTTCTAAATAATTATTATTGTTATAAAAAATTATAACGTTATTACTAAATCGTTATAAAAGATAACTTTAACGGTATTAGTTATATGAAAAAAACGGGCGCGTTAAGTATGCTGCTGCTAGAGATTTTGCCCATCTTTGATTTTATCTGTCACATAATTTGCTGCTCATTGGTACGGGAGTGTCCCGTTAGACTACGTTGCGATTGATCACAGTCATTTAAAGCGACCGGTGTCTAGAGTTTTTCCACTGTTTAACACTATAAGTGGCTGATGGTCAATCGCAACGTGGTCAAAAGATTTCCACCCCATCGGTAATAAATATACTTTCAATATTCTTGATTTCACTTCTTTTTGATGGTATTATATTTGATTTCATTCATTGCAGTTTTGGTTTGGTTTAGTTTGGTTTTTTATTTAAAAAAATATACTTGGCGCTTTTTTTACATTTTTAATGATTTTTTTTAGGCGGATTTCAAGAATTTTTGCAAAGAATTTTCTTACTTCAATAATATATTGTAAAAAATATACTTAACGCTTTTTTTTACATTTTTAATATTTTTTAAAGTGTATTTCACGAATTTCTGCTAAGAATTTTGTTATATTAATAATATTACAAAAAAATATACTTAGGGGTTTTTTTTTATTTTTAATATTTTTTAAGTGAGTTTTTCTATCTGTATAAATAAAAACTCCACGTACGGTACGAAAACACTTTTATAATGCCATTTTATCCAAGCTATTGTTTCAGATTACTTAAGCTTGATCGGTTTAGTTGTTATTGAAATATAATAATCTTACATGCTTGGAAATTTATGCTAAACTTATGTAGAGATACTTCCACTTGTCTATTTTAAGAAATCATAAATTAATCACAAAACGGTATGTGATATTTCACGAATTTTTGGTAAATATTTTGTTACAGTAATAATATATCATAGACATAGTAAGGTTATATAGACACAAAAGAAAATGTATATGTTTTGTAAACAGTTGCAAAAGTAATTATCTGGACACAAGGAAAATGAAAGAACAAAAGAGTGCGGTAGAGAGCGAGGGAGACCAATAGAGAGCGAAAGAGAGCAGACGGCAAAAAAGAAAGCAAGGGAGAGTGATAAAGAGCAAGGGATGAGGGCGTGGAAGAGTAGAGAGTGATGAAAAACGAGAAAAAGCAAAGAAGAGCGGTAGAGAGCGAGAGAGGAAAGCGAAAGAAAGCAAATGCAAACGGTAGAAAGCGAGGGAGAGCAGTAGAGGGCGAGAGAGAGCGGAAGAGAACAAGGAAGAGCGGTAGAGAATGAGAGAAAGAATGGTAAAAACGAGCGAAGGAGAGTGAGAGAAAGTAAGAGAAAACGATAGACAACGAGAGAAAGCATGGGGGAGCGAAAGAAAGAGCGTAGAAGAACGGTAAAGAGCAAAAAAGAACGGTACAGATCGAGAGAATAGAAGAAAAAGAGGGGGGAGAGAGAGAGAAAGAGAGTCGAAGAACTAGAGCAAGCAAAGGAGAGAGTGAGAAACAGAGAGAGAGACCAAGTTTTTGAAATATTTTTTATATATATTTATATAGCTTTTCAAAATTATCGCCAAAGGGGATAATTCTGAAATTTTGCGAAGAGGAAGACGACTACGACTACGACGACAACGTATTTGAGTGACATAAATCGGGCTAAAAAATACATGCATAATTCATATCTCAGAGTCAAATGCACGTAGGGTGAATGCACTGATTGTGGCCACCTTAACCATTTTTACAACTTTTAAAATAATTTTTTTAAAAATAATGTATCACATGAAGAAACTATTTACTTAAATACATTATTTAATATCTTAATTTTTAATTTTACAAATTAATTTCAGAATAAAGCTTAAAAATAATGAAAAAGTTAAATAATTGCAAAAATTTCCTTTTACACTATTTTTGGCTACCTGTATACCTGTTATGGCCATGTAGTTTGCCTATTTTGGCCACTTGTGCACCAATTGTGGCCTACATGGCCTACATGGATGCCAATTTTGGCCATCTAAAAAATTTAACATAACAGCAAGCTTTTGTTCAAAATAAAAGGGATAGTAAATAACAAAAATGTAAAATATCATATTTTTTAATGTTTATTAAACAAAAAAATTGCACTTTGATTATTTAACATATTATTTCATATATATTTATATGTTTCTTTAATCTTTGCAAATCACATTTGTGGGTACTAATCACAAAATAACAAAATATTTTATAAGTCTTATTATTAAATAAACTAAACACATTAATTTCATGTTTTATTAATAAGTACATTAAAACCTAAACTTTTATTTTAATAATTTGTACTTTTTAGTATTAAATATTAAATTATATTTAGCTTTCTTTGGCTCAGTTCTTATCAGACTTTTTTATAATTAAATGTTGAAAATATATTAGTATTTAAAGAAAATAATTAGTAATATTAGTAAATCAGTTTTAACATGTCAACACTAATACAAATCATTTTAGAATTATTTTTTTTCCTTTTTTTCTAATTTTATTCTTTTTGCTGCTAATTTAATTTGTTTTGCTTCTTCTCTTTTTTGTAATCTAATCTTCTTTTTTTCTTCTTTCTTTTCTAATCGCCTTTGTTTTTCTTCTTCTTTGGCTTTCATGATTTCTAACCATTTTTCAGAAGTAAGCACAGAAGGTAAACGTTCTGTTTGTACTCGTTTCTTCTTGGTATTTTTGGGTTGAGGCCATACGAGAATGTCTTTTAAAGCATTTTCTGGAGATTTATTAAATACTATTCCACAGTTAGGATCTGTATAGTTTACATCACTGCTACCATTGCGTGGTTGACTACTAATTACTTGATGATTACCCGAATTGTCTGCTACACTTGTGTCACATGTAGTTATTGAAGAATTAGTTTCTTCACTAATTTCCAAAGCGACTGATGCAGATTCTGTAACATCCTTATTTTTATCTTGTTCGAGACTAGACTTACCTAATTAAAAATAGTTACTTATCAATTAAAATATATAATAATTATTTATACCGCATTAGAATGTCATTTTTATAGTCTGTTAAAATCTACAAAGCCTTAATAAATATAATGAATAAAATAATAGACAACTGTGTGAATACTTGTATTTTCTGTCATGGATAATCTAGTTGTAGTCTCTGTAATCAGAATTCGTATTGATAATTTCAATAATAACAGGCTCAATTTCTGTGATACATTGTTCTTGACCAAAAGTAGTTGTACCTAATAATATTATTTAATCATGCATAAGATATATATATATATATATATATATATATATACATAGTTATTTTTAAGTAAATTTAATAAATTCTTTAATATACTTACGATTCAAAATATCTTCCGATTCTTCGATGTATATCTCCAAACTATTTACATCAATAGGAGTTTGATTTAAAGTAATATTTTTATCGTAAACATCATCGTAAATTTTGCTCCAAATATCGAATAAAGCTGAATATTCAGTTTCTCCATTCCAATTCAATTTGTTACTCTTCAATTCTTTGAAACGTTGCAAAATGTTTACATTAATGTTTTTTTCTAGTTCTTGTAATAGTTCTGTGTTTATTGAAGTTAAAACAGAATGTTGATTCGCACTCTTAATTACATCAGATGCAATTTGCGTTTGCGTTACACATTTATCGTACTTGACAGCGTTTGGATCAAAGGGATAAAGTCCGCAGCATTTGAAACCAGCTTGAATAGTTTTTGAAAAGTCTTTTTCTTTAATAATTTCTGATAATGCACCGGGAATATCAAATTTTTGTATATCCATCCCATCATGACTTGAACGCCAAGTTTTCACAAACTTTTGCCAATGCTTTTTTAATGGAGCAAATACTGCTACATCTAGAGGTTGTAAAATATGTGTGGCATTTGGAGGGAGACAGCATAATATAATTTGTTGCTGTTTACAAAAAGAACTTAAGCAGTATGACATATGTGATATGTGTCCATCTAGGAACACAATAACTGGTGTTTTTATGTTCTCATCTTGTAAATATTTATTAAAAACATTTGCAAAATACTCGTAGAACGCTATATATGTCATCCATCCATTTTCACTTTTACCGATGCCCCAACCAGGTGGAGCTTTGGCTAAACAAGCTTGAGGCAAGCGTTCGTACTTAAAAACTGTTAGAGGTGGTGCTATTTCTCCTGCAGCATTCACAGTAAAGAGCGTAGTAATATTTTCTTTATCACTGCTAGTAAAAACATCATACGTTGGTTTTCCCTTCTCTGCAATAACTAATCCTCCTTTAGGAGCTAAATACACTGCTGTCTCATCCATGTTGAATACTCTTTGCGGGTCTTCAAGAACGTCTGAATTATCCTTTAGTAAAATCTGTACTTCAGAAAACCAATTACGAATATATTGTTCAGTAACAGCTGCTCTTGTCTTACTTAAGTATTCAGCTTTCTTCATAGATAAAGCAGGGTGTCGTTTCATAAAGTTCTCAAACCATTTACGTCCTGGCGTGTTATTTGTAAATGGAGTTTCTAAATTATCGGTTTCAACAAATTTTTTAACTGAATTCAATAAAACATCTTTTGTGATAGGGAATCCCATTCGACATGTTTCCAACAGCCAATCCACCAAAATAGCTTCTACACGAGAACCTAATACTGATTCACGACCTACATGTCCAGTGGTCACTGGTGCTTCACCTCGAATTTTATATCGCAAAGTTGTTCTTGGTACTTAATAAATTTTACTTGCTGTCGAGACTGGTGTACCATTCTGAATAGCAAGTAAAGCTTCTCGTACCTGTGTTGGTGAATACAAAAATAATTTCCTCTTTTGCTGATGATTTTCCTTGGTTATGGAAAACTTCTGTTTCTTTTTAACGGATTTATCACACTTTCTTTTTAGCATTTTAAACTGAGATATAATAATAAAATAATAGTATTCAAAAAAGCTTCATAAGGCTTAGTATCTCAAAGATTAGTCAGTATTTTTAAAGTTATCTTTCTTTTTATATTAAGTGGCCAAAATTAGTGCAAACGTTATCCCAGTTCTGGCCATCTTATGGCCACAAGTGGAAAATGCGAAAAAACATGCTCGGTTATTGGCCAGCTTGTTTATTAATAAAAAGCAAATTAATTTTACAAGATCGCATTAGCAGATTATATTTTAAAAGAAACTTAACCTATATACGTCTGATTTCTAGTGTACACAAGTATATACTGTCACGTTTTATTAAAAAATACACTACATTCTATTTACCGAGTTTCTGGGATTCTTATCTTTTGTTAGAAGAAGACTGTGTCTTTGATATACAGTATAACAAACTATTTTTTTGTAATATAAAAGAAAAACGTAATGTTGATTGTCGCACTCACATGACCGAGAAAATAGTTGCAAAGTGAATATGTCGCGGTTGCTGCGCACTGCAGCTAATGTTAAACTAGAAAATTTTAATAAACGACGAAGGTGGCCAAAATGGACGTAGTGGCCACAAACGATGCATTCACCCTACGGGCATCATTCTTGTGCCATTGTGCTCGGAAAAATCGACAGTTACCTCCCCCCCCCCCATTCATTTTTTAATAACATTAATTTGTTTAAAAAAGACAACCATTTATTTGTAAAAAACTGAGTTCCTTCCTGTAAATGATACACGGTAGCGTCTTTTATTTACTTGGTTAAAAAAAAATTAAAAAAGAAATATACTTAACGCGAGACGCTACCGCGTCTCTTAATACAAGAAATAGAAGAGACAAGTGATTATCACGTCGTGAGAATAACGTAAACTTACGAATTGTTGGGTACTTGACACTCGATTTGGTATTAAAGCTGTGATAGTGGCTGTGATTACGATTATGGCGAATAGGATGATAATCACAGTCACGAGACAAACGTGTGTCAAGGCGCATTCGATAAAGCAACCTTCTTGAACTTTATACGCGTACGAAATCTTACGAAATCGACAGTATTATACTTTCGCTCGAATTAAAGCAGCGTACATTACAACAATCCTTCTGCAGCATGTGTGTACACGTTCTAATCTGTTCTAACCGATATTGATGGTGAGCCGTGAGATCCGTGAAATGTAATGGCTGCGACCTGCACTATAGGATGCATTCAAAAGCGCAACCGCTCACTGAGCGGCTAAGTAGAATTTAAAAATGATTGGTGATATCTCTGAATGTAAGCAATCATTTTTAAATGCTACGTCACTCAGTGGCCGCATTCATCCCACATAGAAATTGACCTCTAGTGGATGTCCATCGCCCTTCCATAGCTCCATAGGACGTCTATCTCCATGGTGGAAGTCAGATGGACGTTAGAAGTCCATTAAACCTCCATAGCTCCATGGGATTTTACTTCCATCATGGAAGTTAGATACGTCCATTAGAAATCCATAAAACCTCCATAGCTCCATGGGATTTTACTTCCGTCATGGAAGTCAGATTGATCTCCATTAGACATCCATTCAACATCCATAGCTCCATGGGATTTTACTTCCATCATGGAAGTCAGATAGATCTCCATTAGACATCCATTCAATCTCCATAGCTTCATGGGATTTTATTTCCATCATAGAAGTCAGATGGACGTCCATTAAAAGTCCATTAAACCTCTATAGCTTCATAGTATTTTATTTCCATCATGGAAGTCAGATGGACGTCCATTAGAAGTCCATAAAATTTCTATAGCTTCATGAGATTTTACTTTTATCATAGAAGTCAGATAAATTCCGTAAAGCGTATAATGCGCATGACGTTATTCTTGTTGATTACCAGAAGTTAAACAAGGATAAAATATTATATTACGTACATCATGCGCTCTCTTTATGGAGTTTGGTCATTATCTCTTTATCAAGACAATTATGCAACTAATTTGTTTATAACAATTATAACAACTATGACAATTAAAAAAGCGTCATATGTTTTTTTAGTAATTTTTCTCGGTGAATCGATTGGCGCAATCAGTTCTCCTCTACACTCAGTTTTGACAATTTGTTTATAACAATTAATTGCAAATTTAACTTTGGCAACGAACTTTTTACGTCATTAATGTTTTTTCATGCTTCGATACTATTTCTAATTGTTTTTTGACTGATTTGGCCATGGACAGAAACAGGTTTTAATTATTTATATAATTTATATTAAAAATATCTAAGGCTAAATAAACAAAAGGTTAATAAGAGTGTTCGCGCGATACCCAAGACGCCAGTTTCTTCTTGTTCAAATCAGCTTTACTTCAAATATAACTTTTTATTAACAATCTCACAAGTGTACGTTTAGCTCAGTGTTAAGATACTAGGTTATCGTTCCGAAGATCTTAGGTTCGAATCCCGCCGGCGCCGATGCGTTTCAAAAATTTATAAAATAATTCGTAATTGTAATTAGTGAATTAAAATGTTATATGTGAAACAGTGAATACAGATTAAGCTATAAAAATAATAAAATTTGTTTAAAAAAAATTCTTTTTACCGTCCATTAGACGTCCACTGAAGGTCCGAACCTCCACGGTACACGTCCATTAATAATCTAAATAACGTCTGCTGAGACTCCATAAAGCTTTTACTAATAATCCACGTGACGTCGGTTTGTCATCCACTAAGGCTCTATGAATCCTTTATTAATAATCCACGTAACGTCTAATGGACATCCGTTGTTAACTTCTAATGGACGTCCAATGGACATGCGCAATGCGGAACTGTGGATGCCTAGTGGCCGTCCATTGGATGTCCATGGGACGTCCACTGGAAGATCCGAACTTCCACGGCAGACGTCCATTAGACGTCCATTGGAGGTTTTAGTTCTATGTGGGATTCTTTTGAATGCATTGGTGCAGGTCACAACCATATATATTTCTTATGGCTCACGATCAAGACCGGTTAGAAGGTTAGACGTGTAGACACATGCTGAAGAAAGATTGTCGTAATGTACGCTGCTTTAATTTGGGCAAAAGTATAATACTGTCGATTTCGCAAGATTTCGTACGCGTATAAAATTCAAAAAGATTGCATTATCGAATACGCCTTGACACACGTTTGTCTCGTGACTATTATGGATAGAAAAACCAGATAACTGGAACATTAAAGAATATATTGATACTGTTGATAATTTCTTAGCAAAAGTGAAGCCACCTGACACATTTAATCGTTTATCCAGAGAATTAAAAACAAGTACATTTTGAAAAGCGTATGAATATTTATATTAAGAACTATTCTATTCGGTTCTCGCTGTTAAAGATTATTTGCCCGATGAATACTTTCAACATTGGCTATTATTTGTTATATGTATAAATTTCTTACTGCAAAAAATAATACGCATTGATCCAGATTTGGAAAAGGTAGACAGTTTACTTACAAGATTTGTCTATGAATTAGAAAATTTATATGGAGGGACAGAATTAACTTACAACTTACATCAGATGTTACATATGATATTAAATGTTCGACGGTGGGGTCCAATATGGAGCACTAGTACTTTTCCCTTTGAAAGTTTTAATGGAATTTTGGCCAAAATGTTCCATGGATCAAAACATTTTGGAGCGGAGCTTATAAATAAAATAGAAATTTTTCAAGGAATTCAGATCATGAAACATAAAATCTTATTTCAGTCACTTCTTCAGCCTGATAAATGTATGGGTAAAGGTATGTCTATCAACTTCACTCTACATAAGAAATATTTAATAGAGTCTGTAGACATCTTAGAAACAGATGTAACAATCTTTACCCGAGCTAAAATTAAAGGCCAAATATACGAGTACACGTCTTTGCTCTATAAAACTACAAAAACAATAAATTATTGTATATGTTGTAGAGTCGGAGAAAATTCTGTTCTTTTTGGGTCAATAAAATATTTTTTAACATGTGAACAAAGCGTTTGTTTTGTACTTGAACCATTTAAAATAGATCATTCTAGGATTATATTTCATCGAGAAACGCGAACAAAAGTTGATCACATCTTACCTATTGCAAAAGGAGGGTAAGACGTTCTGTCTTGTTTTAAGTGAATGAAATCATTTTAACGATGAAAGTTTTTTTAGTGATTGATTATATATGTGTTATTCTAAAAGTATTAGAAAATACTTTCTTTAATGATATAAAGACGTATTTTATTTTATTCATTTCTTTAAAAGATTTGAATAGAATATTAAAAATAATTTTTTTAGATAGAAATGAACAACGACAAAGTTCATAACTACGTAATTATATATAATTATAAAAATGTTGGGGTTCTAAATGTATAAATTTTTATATATCTGTTACAGTCAAACGCAAGCATTCCTAGGATTGACTAGTCAATCCTCAGGAACGACCAAGCGTCTTATAATTTTTTGTAATCCAAGTCTCCTTATTTATAAAATGTTGAAGAGAACAAATATTCTAGTTGAATCATGTAGACCAGTAAATAAATGTTTAACTTATATTAATTACATATTATTTTCTAAACAAGAAATTAATATCTTACAACACCGTAATTGTTGTTATTCTTTAGTGTAGTGTCGTTTTATTTTGTAGTAAATGTTTTTTTCAATGTCTGCGTTTTCATGTTAGACACAGACTGTCCTCCAAATGTTTTTGTCATCTTATGCGAGAAAAACATGCATTCAACTTTCATTTAGAACATTTTTCTTTATCTCTTATAGTTTCGACGATACACGCTTCGAAAGAAAAAACCCGATTTTCTTCAAAGGGGTGTTTCACCCTTAAAAGTGTATTAGGACACGTGTAAAAAATACGTGTCCCTTATTTTAATCTGTACAACATATTAAAGGCACGTCGAAATCGGAAGGAGTCACTTCCGTAGCGCACGAACGCGCGGACGGGTGCGCGTACCGTGCGTATAGAGAGGTTTTAAATTATTTTTGGAAAATGGGAATGTTGTATCGTAACTTTATCATATACCGTTGAATTCGTAATAAAATAAGCTTTATTTTGCTTATAAAAAAAATAAAAATTTTGAAAAAAATAGGTAAATGGTGAGGGAAAGTATTAAAAGAAATTTAAAAAAAAATTTTCCGTTGTTATAAATTACTCTTTGAGCCATTCAACTTTTATTTAAAACATTTTTTCTATCTCTTATAGTTTCGACGGCATACGCTTCGAAAGAAAAAAACCGATTTTCTTCAAAGGGTTGTTTCACCCCCTTAAAGTGCATATGGGCACGTATAAAAAAATACGTGTCCCTTATTTTTATCTGTACTACAACATATTAAAAACTCGTTTTAATCTGAGGCGGATACTTCCCTGTGTTTCCATGTTAGACACATGACACTTGCGTGGTAAATGGCAGTCAATTAATTTTATGATATCTTGCAAAGCCACATCAGTAAGATGATGACGAAGAGCCGCACTCAGTATAAGGATTTCACTTTCTTCTTTTGTAAAGTCGCAATCATCGTATATCACTTCTCGCAACTGAAAAACAAGTAATCTTTATTTTAGTAATAATATTTGCCTTTTAAACACATAATAGTATAATTTAACAAATAAGTGTTTTCAATTTTTGTTTCCTTCAAAGCATTCTTGTTACAGAAAACGTGATTGCAGAAATATTAATGTTTCTCATTTTAAACAACTTCCGTTCTTGTTAGATTATATAAATAAATAGTGCAAAATCATTAGAAATCTTACAGTTGCAGCTTTTAATATGTTTTAGAGGATTTTTTCTAATATCTTTTTCGTATAATTTTCAAACATTTTTGGAAAATATAAACATTTTGAAGAGCATGTTTTACCAATTCTAGTATTTTTATACGCAATTAATCCTTCTTAAAATTTCTAAATCTGATTTCAGATTCGGATTTAGCAACTCAGAAAACCTATCAATACTAAAGCTTTATTGAATTCTGTATAAAAGAATTAAATTTTTTTCAAAGATACGCCATATGGTAATACTGAAGAGGTCCACATTTTTATTAAATAATATAAACATATTTATTACAGTAACTGTAAATATATCTGCACAAAGAAACTAAAAAGTGCACGAAAAGAACTGCTTTGACAAAATTTTACGAATTATACCTAATACAAAACAGCAAGATGACTTTTTTCCTTTTAAGTTTTTTGCACAAGTCTAAAATGTTCAAATCAAATTTTTCCAAAAAACTTATTTGCATATAAAGATTGTATGACTATGCAAAGAAAAGTAGACAAAATAAATTAAATGAAAGTTGAAACTAAGCTTTGAAATGCTTTTTACATATTTTATCTGTACAATTTTCATCTTCATAATAATCAATTTTACAAAAATAACAGCTATTTGAAATTAAAAACAAACAGTCCTTTTTTCATAAACTGTGCAGCTATTATAATAAAATCGGTTGTTAATTTCACAAACAAAAAATATTATATTTAAAATTATATCTATTCAAATGCATTATTTGGACGATTATTTTCATCATCGTCGCCATCAGCATTATAATTGGGAATATTTTGAAAACAATTGTTTTCGTCGTCTACCCTTAAATTTTCAAATGGGTGAACATTAGATGAAGTAGAATCTGTTTCAATATCTACTTCATCATCCATTTGATAACTTTTATGTGAAGTAAGATCGTCTGTACTATCACTACTTATTTATGCATTGCGAATGGAATCATCATCACTGATTCTATTGTGGTCTTCATCTACATCTGATGGGATTATGGTAGCATTCATCATATTAACATCGGCTTCAGGCAGTTCATTTTCATTATTTTTGTTTAAATCAGAGCTGTTTGGTTGATTCTGTAAGAATACAAAATTAAATTTAATGTCTATAAAAATATTTTCTAGCAATATTAGAGAAATTACAGATTATAACCATTTTTTTCTTATGGCCAATACTTCATTTTACCCTATACATGTATTATTATATATACTTTCAGTAAAAGTATCATATACTTTATTATAATGAAAAAATAAAAAACGTGATATGTATAAATGGAAACCTTATTATTTTCAGCAATGTTGTTGGAAGCCTGTTCTTGGCATTTTTTTTTTCGAGAATGAGCTGTAGATGTAGGAACTTTTTCAGATTCTGCCTCTTTCAAAATTTTTTGTATGGTCCTCGCTTTTGACCACTCATTATTATTCTCCAAAAATTGCTCGATTGATATAAACATATATGCTAAATATTTGAAATAGTTATTTATTTTACTACAACATTTATTTTCATCGAAGGTGATGAGATCTCTAAATTGTATAATTACTTCATTTTCTTTCAGCAGACACTGCGCGGTTTTTCACGTTATTTATTCTTATTGCTTTGCCCAGCTTTGCCTCTTTGTCATTCTTGCTCCGAAATCAATTCTCAAATGTTTATTTGACACGCACTCCTGTTTTGTTTCCCGGTTCTTTTCTTTTCCTTCGCGCTATGTGTGGTACACATCTGCGCACGGGAAAGCAGGAAAGGACGGTACGTATGCGCTTCGCGTGTGGCAGTCGCGCATTGTGCCCAAAAGCCCCAAGGAAAACTGTTTCTATTATGGTTGGTTTATAGTAGCTGAGAATAACCG